>NC_134404.1:20419650-20547326 GCF_038048845.1 Mixophyes fleayi | reverse complement strand
TAGCACACAGACACACTATCAGCCACACAGACACGCTATTTGCCACACAGCCACACTATTACCCACACAGACACGCTATTAGCTACACAGCCACACTATTAGCCACACAATTTGCCACACAGCCACACTATTAGCCACACACACTATTTGCCACACAGACACACTATTAGCCACACAATTTGCCACACAGCCACACTATTAGCCACACACGCTGTTTGCCACACAGCCACACTATTACCCACACAGACATGCTATTAGCCACACAGCCACACTATTAGCCACACACACTATTTGCCACACAGACACACTATTAGCCACACAATTTGCCCCACAGACACACTATTAGCCACACACGCTGTTTGCCCACACAGCCACACTATTACCCACACAGACATGCTATTAGCCACACAGACACACTATCAGCCACACAGACACACTATCAGCCACACAGACATGCTATTAGCCACACAGCCACGCTATTAGCCACACAATTTGCCACACAGACACACTATTAGCCAGACACACTATTTGCCACACAGACACACTATTAGCCACACAGACACGCTATTAGCCACACAGACACGCTATTAGCCACACAGACACGCTATTAGCCACACACACTATTTGCCACACAGCCACACTATTACCCACACAGACACGCTATTAGCCACACACACTATTTGCCACACAGCCACACTATTACCCACACAGACACGCTATTAGCCACACAGCCACACTATTAGCCACACACACTATTTGCCACACATCCACACTATTAGCACACAGCCACACTATTAACCACACAGCCACACTATTAGCCACGCAGACACACTATTTGCCACACAATAGCCACACTCACTATTTGCTACACAGCCACACTAATAGCCTCACACACACTATTTGCCACACAGACACACAGACATATTACACACGCACACACAGACACTTACCTTACTTCCAGCAGCAGCACTGTGCGCGCAGCCCGGCAGAAAGAGAATCAGTGACAGCCGCTTATGCGAGCAGTCACATGGGACGGCACCATGTGACAGGTGATTACTGCATAGGCGGCTGTCACTGATTCTCCGTCCGCCGAGCAGCGGGCAGAGTGTTGCTGCTCAGCGGACATGCGGACCGGCCCATCTGGCCATCGGCCCTTCTGGCATTTGCCAGAAGTGCCAGATGGCCAGTCCGGCCCTGCGTATAGGGGCAATGAGGCGTCTGACTTTGCAACTGATCCATAAAAGCGAGATTTCGTTTTGCCGGATGAGCTATGTAAAGAATTAGGAAGACGTGTGTGTGTGTGTGTGTGTGTGGGAGGGGGGGGGAGGGGTAGGAGATATTTTATTTTGCAGGCCTTCCTGATTTTATGGAGAAGCTTTTTTCTCATGTACACAACCTCAGAGTGGGCAGAATACTGCAGTTTGCCAGACGTTTCAACAAAATATTTGGCACTTGAATTGAAAGCAGATCTAAAGTCCCCTGTCGGAAGTTTTAT
This sequence comes from Mixophyes fleayi, assembly GCF_038048845.1. NCBI lineage: Eukaryota > Metazoa > Chordata > Amphibia > Anura > Limnodynastidae > Mixophyes > Mixophyes fleayi. The sequence continues at coordinate 20,545,831 of NC_134404.1, read as the reverse complement.
GACAAAAAAACAGAGGAGTTTAGTGTGTGCTAACTGTGGTTTGTGGTCCATTGGTACCAGATGTGCTTTGGAGACCCATCTTCAAAGCTCACCGAACTACGCCCTCACCAAGTGAGGCTGCCACCACCCCAAATGTATAAGTAAGCCTCGCCCTTTCACACCTTAAAAACAAAGTGCTGATTAATTTGGAATTATTAGTAGATAGTGTACTGCTTTATACACCACTCTTCTTACCATGAACCCGGTTGAGAGGAGAGAGTTTTTGTTATGTAAGTTTTTGTGTCTGTGTGTGTGTTTTGTTTCACTCAGTTCATGCCTGCTTTAATTTTAGTTACAGTTTTGCTGTACAGTGGCACATGACTAATGAAGGGATAAGAGACACTGTTTGGTCGCATCTAGCACTGGTTAGGTTGGCCTGCTAGTAGGGTTTGGCCATCTGACTTCTTTCAGTGCTGTATTATAGGAATTGATGGCCCGAGAGAATGGTGCCAGCATTGGGATCTTGTTTCATTCAGCATAATTGCTTTTCACCCTTTGATAAAATAAACCTTTGTGTTCTATACCTAAAACTATCTAACAAGAATGGGCCGTTGCTCATGGCCAAATCCTGTATGTTTGCCCTCCAGGCTGAAATTTTACAGCCAGACCCTAAATCTCTCGCTTTTACTATTAGTCCCCTCCTGATTTATGAAGTTTGCCTGCCAGCAATACAATTTCTGCAGCATATCTAAGCGGCTGGATATTTATCTAAAATCAGCCTTTCCCTCGTGAAAATTGCCGGGAACTTCAGAAATAATTATCTATAAAACCTGACATTGAAAAGTGATTGAGGTATTTTTTGTGATGTGATGTCAACCTTGAATGAAAATCACTACGGGGGCTGATTGATGGTCCCATATCTCCCTGTGTCAAACATACTTGTGGAGCAGACATATGCTTTTCACCCAACAGGGAATGTACAGGTAATTTTAATGACCAATCTGACAATGATCACTTTACAATGGGGTCCAAAAATGCTAAAAATAGATTTTAAAAAACAATATTTATTTTGACAGCTCCCAATAAATTTAGTGAATATAAATATACAGTGAGAAACTAAGCCCTGTACTGAAATACCTTAGGCCAGATGAAGTGAGGTATGAGGCACTTCAAAACATATCTCACTAGACTTCTTATCTCACGTGGTCGGTCATGTGGACTGCCGCTAAGATATGTACTTTATGCGGAAGATAATTACTACTATTTATTTATGATTTTACCTTTATTTAGGTGTTACTATGGAAGTGTAATTAAGAAGTGTATTGAACCCCAGGCTTATTTCAAAGTTCTCTAAATGCTAATACAGTATTTGTGGCTCACCATGGTGCAGCTAAGGACATCTGAGTTAACGTATGTTCTTCGCATAGCCCCCAAAACTGTGTCCTAAGAAACAGGCCTACAGTACTGGAGAGTTAGGTGAAAGACAGTGGTGGAACGGCCATGGGTGCAAGCATGGAGGCGCCCCTCCCCACCGAGGCCTACATGGGATACTCCCTTGCACACTATGGCGCTTATGTTACCCCTTGAAGCTACTGGTCTGCTCTGACAAGAACACAGCAGTGGAGAGACCTTTTCTGAGCAATGCGTATTTTACAGAGCAGAGCAAGGGGACCGGGAGGGTACAAATACCTTGCTAGGCCCCTACCCAATCTTTATTATGGGGCCACTACTGATAGAACAATATACTAAGTTAAAGAGACAGACATATTAGAGCATATATGTGACGAAACTAATTTCATAACACACGAACTGGGTTGCAGACAAAATGTCTGAACAATGGATACTAATTGGCCTTCCCCACCTCCAAATATCAGATAACAGTCAACCCCTCCTGAAATGAACCCCTTACACTACTTTGTGATGTCACAGGGTCCCCAGCTGTTCCATGTTTCCTGTAGAGAAAGGAAGGGGAGAATGAATGTAGCTACAGCCCCCTCTCCTGTGACCTAGAACCTGCTCCTTACCCATAGCCCACCTGGCTACACTTTAAGAACAATGAATAACAGCTTCATAACAACAATATACAATAAACAATTTACATATTTACAATGAAATACAATGTCACCATATCCACATGTAATTAGACACTGCAGTTGTACTAAGTTGTGCAGAGGAACAAAAGCAAGGACTCTAAAATGTACATGCTGTACTCCACATTTTGTGAGAAACGAGGGACAGGCTGGTTTAGGTGTTATCAAACTCGTTTCATCACACGACGCAAAATCAGGGTCAACGACTGCTAAAGCGCATGGTGCGTAAAAGTCGCCAACACTCTGCTGATTCCATAGCTGAAGAGTTCTGAACTTCCACTGGCATTAATGTAAACACAAAAACTGTGCGGCCGGAGCTTAATGGAATGGGTTTCCATGGCCGAGCAGCTGCATGCAAGCCTCACATCACCAAGACCAATGCCAACCGTCGCATGGAGTCAGGGCCGGATTTACCGCTAGGCAACCTAGGCACCTGCCTAGGGCCTAGCGGCTCTCGGGGGGCACAGCTGGGGGGGACAGGATCAATAAAAAAAAAAAAATGAAAAAAAAAAAATTCGGCCCCTCCCCCGACTCGCGGCACCCCCCCCCCCGCGCGACTCGTGCGGGGGGGGGGGGTGCCGCGAGTCGGGGGAGGGGGGGTTGGGTGCCGTGAATCGGGTCCCGGCAGCCTCTTCTCCTCTCAGTGTCTCAGTGATAGAGAGAGGAGGAGAGGCTGCCGGGACCCGACGAGCGATCACGTGACTCTTTCTTTTTTCTTTTTTTTTTACATCTGGACTGACGGAGGAGGAGCAGCGCGCAATAGAAAGGTAAGTAAAACAAGGGACAGAAGTGGTGATGGTGAAGGGGCACAGAAGTGATGGTGAAGGGGCACAGAAGTGGTGATGGTGAAGGGGCACAGAAGTGGTGATGGTGAAGGGGCACAGAGGTGGTGATGGTGAAGGGCACAGAGGTGGTGAAGGGCACAGAGGTGGTGAAGGGCACAGAGATGGTGATTGGCACAGAGATGGTGATTGGCACAGAAGTGGTGATGGTGAAGGGCACAGAGGTGGTGATGGTGAAGGGCACAGAGGTGGTGATGGTGAATTGCACAGAGATGATGATTGGCACAGAAGTGGTGATGGTGATTGGCACAGAAGTGGTGATGGGCACAGAGGTGGTGATGGTGAAGGGCACAGATGTGATGGTGAAGGGGCACAGAATTGTGATGGTGATTGGCACAGAGGTGGTGATGGTGAAGGGCACAGAGGTGGTGATGGTGATTAGCACAGAGGTGGTGATGGTGAAGGGCACAGAGGTGGTGATGGTGAAGGGCACAGAGGTGGTGATGGTGAAGAGGCACAGAGGTGGTGATGGTGATTGGCACAGAAGGGGTGATGGTGAAGGGCACAGAGGTGGTAATGGGCACAGAGATGGTGATTGGCACAGAGGTGGTGATGGTGAAGGGCACAGAGGTGGGGATGGTGAAGAGGCACAGAGGTGGTGATGGGCACAGAGGTGGTGATGGTGAAGAGGCACAGAGGTGGTGATGGTGATTGGCACAGAAGTGGTGATGGTGAAGGGCACAGAGGTGGTAATGGGCACAGAGGTGGTGATGGTGATTGGCACAGTGGTGGTGATGGTGATTGGCACAGAGGTGGTGATGGTGATGGGCACAGAGGTGATGGTGAAAGGGCACATGTGATATTGTGAAGGGGCAAAAGTGACAATGAAGGGACACAGTGTGATGATAGAGGGACAAAAGTGACAAGAGGACATACTTGGATTTATGCGTATTATTTTTGCAAACAACTTAAGTAAGAAGTAAGTATTTCTGCCCTGACTTCAATATTTATTATGTTGTTTTGACCCAACTACTTAAAAAAACGGGACTGCTTGGTAATTATTTAGGGGTGCCTTTTTCTGCAGCAGGGTGGCCTTGCTCTTTTCACATGTTAGGTACGTCCCCAAAGATGCAAGCCACGCCCTCACCTCCTTTGGCGGCGTGCCGCCGCTGCGCGGCGGCACATGCTTTCATATCTACTTAACTATAAGGGTATATGGTAGGCATGCGGCGGCACATGCTTTCACTTCTACGTAACTATAGGGGTATATGGTAGGCTGCAAAAATATAGTGCTATGGATTGTTTCAGGGAGGGGGCCCAAAAACAGTATCCTGCCTAGGGCCCTATGAGGTCTAAATCCGGCTCTGCATGGAGTGGTGTAAAGCACACCGACACTGGACTGTGGAGCAGTGGAAACATGTTCTGTGGAGTGATGTATCACACTTCTCTGTTAGGCAGTCAGATGGACGAGTCAGGGTTTGGCGGATGCCGGGAGAATGTTACCTGCCTGACTGCATTATGGTAACTGAGAGGTTTGGTGGAGGAGGGATAATGGTACTGTCTGTACCTAGCAAAGCACCAGGTACAGACTTTCACTATTACACTAAACCTAACTCTGTTCTTACCCTGTCACACCCAGTGGAGCTTGCTTGTTGTCTCAAGATTTATACACCCATCTCCCTTTTTTGACCTAACAGTATATACGAGATGGTACATTACACCAATTAGTCCACTGTATCTTTAATTTCCATTTATAAATCTCTTCTTGCGCTCCTATTTTTGCTAAAGCTGCTGTTTTCGTGTATCCCTGGCTATTTACCTTGCTCAGTTAAGTTCTCCTATGCCTGCTGTTTACTGCTAATACCTCTTTCCAGTCACACCTGGATATCTGAGTTATTTCTTCATTAAAACACCTTGAGCCTAATTCATTAGGGAAAGTAAAGCAAAAAAAAATTAGTAACTTTGCACCTTGGCAAAAACATGTTGCATTGGATGGGGAGGTAAATTTAAAATGTGATGGCAGATTTATAGTTGGGGTAGGGCATGTCCTAGATCAACTTTAAATTTCAGTGTAAACTTAAAACTATGAAGTATTTGTGTGCTACATGAGAAAACAGCCAGTATTTATCTTATGTGCAAAGTAATAAACTAATTTGCACCCCTTGCATTGTAGCATGGTTTTGTCCAGGAGAAAATGTGACATGCGACCAATATAATTCTTGGGTTTCTCTTAAGGGCGCTTTTTTCAGCCGTATAATTTGTACCAGCTACCGGCAGGTGTAGCTACTTGATAATGATGACTGTCAAGCCATTGTCTTTGTGTTAAAAACTACACGTATAAGTGTAACTAGCTAGCGCAGAACATGCAGATGCAAGTAAGGTTGTCTATACAAACGCATTGTATGTATATTGTGCTTTGAAAGCATCTTAATTTATGCATTTAGGGCCTGATTCATTAAGGAAATGAAAGCATAAAAATTAGTAACTTTGAACCTTGGCAAAACCATGTTACATTGCAAGGAGTTCAAATGAGTTTATCATTTTGCACATAAGATAAACACTGGCTGGTTTTTCATGTAGAACACAAATACTTGATATCTTTACTTTTACACAGACATTAAAAGTTGATCTAGGACCTGTCCTACCCCAACTATAAATCTGTCCCCATAATATAAATTTACCCCCCCCCCCCAATGCAACATGGTTTTGCCAAGCTTCTTCAAAGATACTCATCTTTTGCTTTCTTTTAATGAATCAGGCCCTTAATGTAAACTATCAATATGTTTATTAATGATTATAACTGTTATGAAAATTTATTCGGATAAAACCAAGGACGAAGTCTCTTCAGAATATGTTCAGCTATTATGTATGCACAGTAAAACCATTCAATTCAAGCTGAACAATGGTGCCAGATATTAACTTTGCAGACCTCTTATAGCTTAAAACTACAGTATAATATGTAGATAAATGCATAATTTAGACTTTTGACCAATAATATCACTCCATTTGACAGAACTGCTCAACACCTCCTAGACACAGGTATAAATCCAATTAAACCTTAACTCATCTTATCTGGTGTAGACAAGTTTACCATAACTTCCCTTTTTCCCATAATGGAGGACACATTTCTTAGGTAAGTTGCGCTAGAAATATGTCTTAGACCAGTGGTTCCCAAACTTTTGCAGTTCGCGGCACCCTTAGGGTCTCCAAATTTTTTTCAAGGCACCCCTCCAAAATAATTATTGAGCAGTCCTGTTTTAGAAGTAGTTGGGTCAAAAAATTGTAATAAGTATTTAGGTCAGGACAGAAATACTTATTTAGTTGTATGCAAAAATGCCCCCTCTGCATCCAGACACTCTGCCCCCTCTGCATCCAGACACACTGCCCTCTCTCACACTGCCCCCTCTGCCCTCTGTCACGCTGTCCCCCCTCCTCTGCTCTGTCATGCTGTCCCCCCTCCTCTGCCCTCTCACGCTGTGTCCCCCTCCACTGCCCCTCTCACGCTGTGTCCCCCTCCACTGCCCCTCTCACGCTGTGTCCCCCTCCACTGCCCTCTGTCCCCCTCCTCTGCTCTCTGTCCCCCTCATCTGCCCTCTGTCCCCTCCTCTGCTCTCTGTCCCCCTCCTCTGCCCTCTGTCCCCCTCCTCTGCCCTCTGTCCCCCTTTTTTGCTCTTTGTCCCCCTCCTCTGCTCTCTGTCCCCCTCCTCTGCCCTCTGTCCCCCTCCTCTGCTCTCTGTCCCCCTCCTCTGCTCTCTGTCACCCTCCTCTGCCATCTGTCCCCCTCCTCTGCCCTCTGTCCCCCTCCTCTGCTCTCTGTCCCCCTCCTCTGCTCTCTGTCCCCCTCCTCTGCTCCGCTGTCACCATCCTATTCCCCTCTGTCCCCATCCTCTGCCCTCTGTCCCCCTCCTCTGCCCTCTGTCCTCCTCCTCTGCTCTCTGTCCCCCTCCTCTGCTCTCTGTACCCCTCCTCTGCCCTCTGTCCCCCTCCTCTGCACCGCGCCAGACGCCAGCCACATAAAAATAAAAAAAGAACACAGAAACTTACCAATCCACCGGGCGCCGGGACCCAGCAGCCTCCTCTCTCCCGCAGCTTGTTACTGACGTCGATATTCAGTGATAGCTGCGGGAGAGAGGAGGCTGCTGGGTCCCGGCGCCCGACGGATTGGTAAGTTTCTCTGTTCTTTTTTTTTTTATGGCTGGCCCGCAGCACCCCAGTGACAGCGCCGCGGCACCCCAGTGACAGCGCCGCGGCATCCCTGGGAGCCGCGGCGCACAGTTTGGGAACCGCCGTCTTAGACACATTTCTTCATATACTTTGAGTAACAATGGAATAACTGAAATACAAATGTATTTGTCAATATATATATACTGCAGGCTCTGTTATCTCTTATGCATCTTAATACTATATTATAAATACTTTATTCAACTTCCATATTTGTATGCAACAATAAAATAAAAATGAACAACAAATTCTGGATTTTGCTATACATTTATATTGATGTCTGACTTTAGCTCATACAATTTTTCAAGTATAACCTGGGCTGAATTCCAAGTATCTGTAAGGTTGAAAATGAGATGACTGTCACACGCGGGGCCCACAAGCAGCTCCCGGTGCACTTACCTGCTCCACGCAGGCAGCTTCTCCGGCGCTGAGCGCCGTGATTCTCCGATGCTGCGCGCCATCTTGTTTACAGACCCGAACGCCCATTTATTATCTCCCTGTCTAGCCTTATTGTCTCCTTTTCCTCCCCGGTGTATTTAAGGCACCTGACATAGTAGTCAGGTTCCTGTTCTTTGTGTTCATTCCCCTATGGTACATAGACGTGGCTCCTGTGCTCCTCTCAGCTCGCTGTTCAGTGTCACCTCCTCGTGCTCAGTCTGCTGTCCAGTGATACCCTTTCTGCAGTACATCCTTACTATCGGCTCTACTGGCTCCTCCACTGACTCATCCTTGTACCTAGAGGGCCGCGGGGCAGTGGCCGCAAAGTCCATACCTCCTTGTGGGCGTCCCTGGCGATAACAATCTGCCTCGTTAGATTCCTTGCCTTTAGGTAAGAGTAATGTCAATCTATACAGTTCCGGAAGATCCATAGTTCTCTTCCGTACTTTGTGACAATGACGATGTGGCAGTTAAAATCTTTCTTGACATTGACAGAATATTATCTATAAATTAGTACATGAGCATGAAAACATTATTATTATTATTATTATTACTGTTAATATTATTATTAATATTGTTATTATTAAAATGTATTTATATAGCGCCAACATATTCCGTAGCACCTTACAATTGGAAACAACACAGTAATAAAACTATACCGGGCAATAAAGACAGACAGAGAGGTAAGACGGCCTTGCTTGCAAGTTTGCAATATATAGGACAATGGGAGTCTGATACATGAGGGTAAGTGCTTCATATTGCATATTGGTCTAGCCAGATTGCAAGGTAAAAAGGGCTTAGTGGGCTATATGATCCGGTCAGACAGCTGAAAAAAAGGAACACATGCAAGTCTTATGTGAACTGTGTAGAACGAGGTAATAGGGTAACCTAGGGAGATTACAAGGGTGGCTGAGGAATATTATAAGCTTGTCCAAAGTGGTGGGTTTTCAGAGAACACTTGAAGGTTTGAAGACAAGAGGAAAGTCTTATTGTGCAAGGGAAGGAATTCACACAGTTCTGTTGATGGCCTTGTAGGTTAGAAGTATTTTATATTGGATTCAGTAAAAAAATCAGGCAACCAGTGAGGAGACTGACAGAGTAGATCAGCAGAGGAAGAACAAGTTGCAAGGAAAATCAATCTAGCCGCTGCGTGCAAAATAGATTGTAGGGGCTCGAGTCTGATTCAGGGAAAACCAGTAAGGAGGGAATTACAATAGTCAATGCAGGAGATGATGAGTCCATGAATTAAAGTTTTTGCAGTGTGTGCGTGTGTGAGATATATGCGTGACTTTATACCGACTTTTGATCCATATAGCTGCTTTACTGAAACGTTGGAGCAGGTATGGTGTAAAGTGGAGGATAATCTACATGCCCTAATCCCGCCCTCTCATCCATCTCACTAAAGCCCTTGATTGGATGGACTTTCTGCTGCATCTCACCTCTCTGCTGTCAATCACTGACTTCTCACACAAACTCTGCAATTCTCTAGGTTTGCAATACACTGTGTGATCCTGGTTCTCATCCTAACTATCATACTGCTTCTTCATTGTTCATATCTCTGGATCCAGGTCCTCTCCTGTCCCTCTACCTGTTGAGTGACACATGGCTGAGTCCTAGGCCCTCTACCTTTCTCTATCTATAAATATAGCAAGTATTAAATTGACACCCAGCGCCTCACCCTCCCATTCGTGTAATAAGCATTGCAGGTGTATAATTACAATGGCTATATTTGGATGTTTAGTAATGTTTGTAGTAATGTTTGTATTAATTGCTTTTAGCGTTTTTAGTCATTTTAGCCGTACTCCATAAACTCAGAATGTGCCGGTCCTTACATTTTAGAATACAATCATGGTGAATATCTACCCCTCTGGTTGCATATGGATCAGGTTTACATAGCCCACTAGCTGTTTGTAGACTATAAAACTGACAGGCATATAAATACAAGCAATGAATATTTATACAGAATAAATATACTGCTTTTAGTGCTAACACCTTTTTAGTTTTTTTTGCCAGCTGTTTGGGGAATTTCGCTATAAATAGATGTTGTTAGAAATAAATTATGTGATTATTGATGTTCTGGTGCAGACTTCAAGGGAATAACGATCTCGGGGGGCCGGGAAGCTGCTTCGGAATGTGAAGAAAATGCAGAAGATTAATGCTGCCGTGAGGGGCCTTGATACAAACAAATACACGCTGACCTTTTAGGTTTCGTTCAGGCGAGAGTTCGGTCAGAATGTGCACATGCAGTGTTCCTGACAGAATGTAATCTGAGGAAACTTCTCCTAAAATTGTGTTTGCGCGAGGGTCGAAGGTAGGTTATCCCCACCTCCCCCAGCACGGTCACCTTGATGTCTGATTGGGCATTGCAGTACACATGCGCGGAAGAGGTGTCACTGAGCATGCCCCCCTTCTGGATATCCCTGTGTAGGTAGGTTTGCAGGGTGCTGACGAAGCGTTGCACCCTCCCACTGTTCTTACCAGGCAAATTTAAGACCGGGTGGAAGCGGGAGGACACTTGACTCACCAGCCTATTACGAACATTTATAAAAGACAAAAAATCATCATCATCATCATCACCATTTATTTATATAGCGCCACTAATTCTGCAGCGCTGCACAGAGAACTCACATCAGTCCCTGCTCCATTGGAGCTTACAGTCTAAATTCCCAAAGACACACAGATGCACACAGACTAGGGTCAATTTTGATATCAGCCAATTAACCTACCAGTATGTTTTTGGAGTGTGGGAGGAAACCGGAGCACCCGGAGGAAACCCACGGAAACACAGGGAGAACATACAAACTCCACACAGATAAGGCCATGGTGGGATAGGATAGGTAGGACAGTGACCCAGTCCAAGATAGCCCACTTTAGGACCGGACTGGGGGGCAGATACCCCTCTGTACCAGCCTAGCCTGCTCCTGGGCACATCTCTGCTATTTTCGCTAGGAAAATCCATAGCTGTGCTTTAACCTGTGATCTACACTGCGGCTCTTGCGAGCAGCAGTGGGAATTGTGCCGACATCAGAGTTATTGACACGTGACTTTCAGAAGAGTTGGTTCAGGCCACCTTTCACTTCAAAAGTGCTGTGAGCAGCTTCTGACAAAACGCTTGTCCAACTGAGTCTTCACACTATGTATTGGTGCGAATGGAAGAGATGTGTAAAACTTTCAGAACTGCTCTTTGACATATTTGCCTTGTTACACATCTGTCTGAGTCATTTCACACGTTATGTCTTGAAAATCTTACTCATATCATGGGAGAGCTTTCATGGCGTTCGGTATGGTAATCTTCCTGCTTGCCGGCTGCTATATTTGTTGCTGTCTCTATTTGTCAGATCTTCCGCGTTTATGATTAATTAGTCTTTGAACGATTTCACACCAACGATTTAACGCTGTAATAATTTAATTTTCTGCTATGAGATCACCTACCACAGTACAAATGAAAGTATCTGATCTTCCCCCCAATCTCAGCACCTCCTGGCACTACTTGTATCTATGGAAATAATGAAAGATTCAGCCCATTGGTTTAATGTTCCCGCGAGTGCAGCAAACTTATTAGTGCCTGTGGCCCACAGACAGAGTTCCAAGCTCTGAGACTTGGGGGGAGGGGTTCAATTCAGCGCCCGGTGTCTCCAGAAGGTCCATGGAATATCCGCCCATTCTTTTTGGAACCCCTTAGAGGTACACAGAAAAAAATGATTGTAGAGTCCTACTGTAATGGCCGGCAATGTGCGAGGCGGACGTCGCGGGGATGTACACGCACGGCAATGCCAGCAATTGAATCTCCGCCTAGGAGAACAGCGAAGTCCCCCCCACTTTGGAACCCACCACCTTCTTCAGTTACAGGAGCGTTGTCTATCAATGGGACAACAACGCCTGATTACAATTAAAATACCATCCGAATTAGGATCGGATCAATCAAGGCACCTATCCTGAGAGCAACCTGCGTTCAGTATTATACGCACGTATTAAGGCTTTGTCTACTCCTGACTTCATCAAGATACGGATCTCAGGATACGTGCACTCTTGAATTGAGGTGTAGGTCTACTGTGCTCTACTACCCAACACACTGCAGGATATATCCAATACCTATGAAGATTATAATTATTTGCCAAAGAAAGGAAAATAAAAAAAACTATTAAATCAATGTCACCTGTTAATAATATAGGCATTAATGATAAAACATACATCAAAATGTCCAGCGCTGGGAATAAACCCTCTATCTCTGTATTAAAACGTTTCCTATATATGGAATCCAATATATATGAAATTTAGTAAAATACACAAGATTATTGGAACCATAGGTTCCTGCAATAAAACACGCAAATCAGGATAAGGAGTGGTACATACAGACTTAAACAATGGTATATAATAATTGCATAACACCAATATGAGGCTATAATGCTGATATAACATGCACCTTCACACACCTCATTGGATGTAGAAAAAAGACAGATTGACAGAACTAGTAGAGAATCTACAGACTGTAAATGACTCTGTGTCTCCAATGATAGACAGTGAAACTGGTGTCCATCATAATCCTTCAAAATAGGTTATAAGATCTACTATGGTCGTCTCCGATGCCATGAGATTTTACACACATGTTGAAAGGAGGACATTATGAACTTTATTTACCAAACATGTGTGGAACAGGTCTAGTTTCACATTATTGGATCTTATATCCTATTCCTCTGGAGATTATCGGTACATTGTGAACACGCACGAAGCGGCTATCTTTTTATAGCTTACTACCTTTTATTTTGTTTTTATCCTTACAATCATTTTTTATGTTTTACATTTTTTCAGTTTTTGAATCATGCATGTATTCATATTTTGAAGGATTATGATGGACACAAGTTTCACTGTCTATCATTGGAGACACAGAGTCATTTACAGTCTGTAGAGTCTCTACTAGTTTTGTCAATCTGTCTTTTTTCTACATCCAATGAGGTGTGTGAAGGTGCATGTCATATCAGCATTATAGCCTCATATTGGTGTTATGCAATTATTATATACCATTGTTTAAGTCTGTATGTACCACTCCTTATCCTGATTTGCGTATTTTATTGCAGGAACCTATGGTTCCAATAAACTTGTGTATTTTACTAAATTTCATATATATTGGATTCCATATATAGAAAACATTTTAATACAGAGATAGAGGGTTTATTCCCAACACTGGACATTTTGATGTATCTTTTTCTGTGACACTGTCTGATGAATCGTGGTCCAAGCTGCAGGGTTACCCAGAGAGTATTCCCATATTGCGGGTTTATTTTTTGACTACAAGCGCCGAGGTGGTTCCCTAGGGAACTGTTTGTGTATTAATGATAAAACAGTTATAAAAAGGTGTGCTTTTTTTAATCCCACCCCATGAAATACATTTATTATGATGTTGTTAATGTCTACTGAACATAAACTACATTTCTACAGTTGCTCGTGATAACAAACACATGTTATAGCATACAATCGAGATGCATCACTACTGATCAGGACTTAGACTAGCCCTGTGGCTGGAGCAAGAGATACAGCAGAAAAACAAGTACCTTTGAGACGCTCAGAGCTGGATTCGGATGTGGCTGCGTGCTTTTGAGTATGGCACGACCCTACTGTACATTGACTATGGCAAAACACCCCTTCCCCACCCAGCCTAGTTCACTCTCTGATGGTGCCAATGAAACGCGTTTGAATGGTTTTACAAGTCTCTCTGTGATCGGATGTTTATTGTCTGTTTCAAGTGTTTGCGTGCACAAGGAATCAACATTTCCTATCCCTTCGCGTGAGGTTCCTATTTCAGCTTCACTATTTACTATGGGAGCTAATTAAAGATCCCGGTAAGCGCTGTGTGTATACAGTTATCAAGTTCACTGAGGTATAGACAGTGCTGTATGAATAATTGGACTCTGATCCTCGGCAAGTGCTACAAGGTTTTTACACACTGAAATTCCGATCCAGACAGCACTGTATGAGCTATCGAATTTTGCCCATCGGCAAGCGCTATGTACACAGATGTGGATTAACACAACATTGGAGCACGAGTCTCTGGCGGAATCTAATTTGGCAATACTTACTAGTCAAGGTTCACAGAACAACTAAGGAGGCATAGATCATATGATATATCTTCTTATAGGCAAACCGAGGGGGTTTCCTAGTGCCTGGAAACCCCCCTCCAGGCCTGGCTTACTGCATAATGGAGGTGGCTGGACCCTGCCCCCGCTTCACAAGGCTCTGCTCGAAAAGAGAGAGCTACGTGCACCTAACAGTAGTGCACGCATGATTATTATGGGGATAGGAAGAGCTGGAGAGCAGCCAAGAACTCTCTAAAATTATAGCCACGCCCCCATGCATGCTGGTCACGCCCACTGGCAGCGTGGTGTGGAAACCCCCCTCTGCAAATCCTGCGTTTGCCCCTGCTTCTATTCCAGGAATCTGGTAAGGAAATGCTTCTTATATTTAGGGATGAGCGCACTCGGATTTATGAAATCCGAGCCCACCCGAACGTTGCGGATCCGAGTCGGATCCGAGACAGATCCGGGTATTGGCGCCAAATTCAAAAGTGAAACTGAGGCTCTGACTCATAATCCCGTTGTCGGATCTCGCGATACTCGGATCCTATAAATTCCCCGCTAGTCGCCGCCATCTTCACTCGGGCATTGATCAGGGTAGAGGGAGGGTGTGTTAGGTGGTCCTCTGTGCTGTTTAGTTCTGTGCTGTTTAGTTCTGTGCTGTTTAGTTCTGTGCTGTTTAGTTCTGTGCTGTTTAGTTCTGTGCTGTTTAGTGCTGTGCTGTGCTGTGCTGTGCAGTGCTGTGCAGTGCTGTGCTGTGCTGTGCTGTGCTGTGCTGTGTTCTGCAGTATCAGTCCAGTGGTGCTGTGTGCTGTGCTCTGTCCTTCTGAGGTCAGTGGTGCTGCTGGGTCCTGTGCTGTGTCCTGTTCAGTCCAGTGGTGCTGTGTCCTGTGCTCTGTGCTTCTAAGGGCATAGTTATTTCCCCATTATTCCCAAGTTTTTAAAAAATAAAAAAAAAGTAAAAAAAAATAAAAAATTAGAAATTAAAAAAAATATATATAATTATAACCAAATGTGCAAAACCAATCCAGCAGTATAAGTCCATTGGTACTGCAATATTACCAAGTTCACACATTCTGCAGTATCAGTCCAGTGGTGCTGTGTCCTGTGCTCTGTCCTGCTGAGTTCCGTAGTGCTGCTGGGTCCTGTGCCGTGTCCTGTTCAGTCCAGTGGTGCTGTGTCCTGTGCTCTGTGCTTCTAAGGGCATAGTTATTTCCCCATTATTCCCAAGTTTTTAAAAAATAAAAAAAAAGTAAAAAAAAATAAAAAATTTAAAAAAAAAAAAATATATATAATAATTATAACCAAATTTGCAAAACCAATCCAGCAGTATAAGTCCATTGGTACTGCAATATTACCAAGTTCACACATTCTGCAGTATCAGTCCAGTGGTGCTGTGTCCTGTGCTCTGTCCTGCTGAGTTCCGTAGTGCTGCTGGGTCCTGTGCCGTGTCCTGTTCAGTCCAGTGGTGCTGTGTCCTGTGCTCTGTGCTTCTAAGGGCATAGTTTTTTCCCCACTATTCCCAAGTTTTTTAAAAATTAAAAAAAAGTAAAAAAAAATAAAAAAATTAAAAAAAAAAAAAAATATATAATAATTATAACCAAATTTGCAAAACCAATCCAGCAGTATAAGTCCATTGGTACTGCAATATTACCAAGTTCACACATTCTGCAGTATCTTGTGCTACATATAATGGAGACCAAAAATTTGGAGGATAAAGTAGGGAAAGATCAAGACCCACTTCCTCCTAATGCTGAAGCTGCTGCCACTAGTCATGACATAGACGATGAAATGCCATCAACGTCGTCTGGCAAGCACGATGCCCAATCTCCTAGTACAGGGCATGTAAAATCCAAAAAGCCCAAGTTCTCAAAAAACAGCAAAAAAAGAAACTTAAAATCATCTGAGGAGAAACGTAAAGTTGGCAATATGCCAATTACGACAAGTAGTGGCAAGGAACGGCTTAGGCCCTGTCCCGTGTTCATGACTAGTGGTCCAGCTTCACCCAAGGATCTAAGCCCTCCTCCCCCCCCCTACAAAAAATTTAAGAGAGTTATGCTGTCAGCAACAACAACAAAACAGCAAAGAACTCTGCCTTCTAAACAGATGACATCACAAATCCCCAAGGCGAGTCCAAGGGTGTTGTTGGTTGTGAACCCTGACCTTCCCATCACTGTACGGGAAGAGGTGACTCCATCCAGCATTTGCAGCACGCCCTCTGCATATGCTGGAAGGATCACCCACAGTCCAGTTACAGATTTGGCTAATGAAGGTGTGAATGTTGTACACTGGGAGGAGGATATTGATGTAGCTGGCGCTGAGGAGGATGTTGATGATTATGATGCAGACAGATACCAAATTGCATTTCTCAATTTCTATTTATATTCTAGATTATATAACGGCTGAAAAGTTTTCTGTTTTACTCCTAGTGGAGAGGGGATCTGATGCAGACAGATACCAAACTGCCTTTGTCCATTTCTTTGTATATTTGAATTGCTAGTTCTACAGTCTATGCAGGCTGCTTTATTTATATTCAACTACAAGTGTAGGGCGGGGGGGGGGGGGGGGGCATAGATAGCCACCAAAGTAACGTGGTCCATTTAATTTCACTTTCTAGCTCCACAGTCTGTGCAGCCTGCTTTTTTTTATCTTCAAAGTATTTATATTTACAAGCCTTGCAATCTAAATTAACTAGAGGTAGTGACGTGGTAGAACTCCAAAAGGCAGTTTGGAAGCCCCTGTACAAACTGGCTCTATTTTACCTGAGTTGTCCCCCCTCCAGTGTGTACTCGGAAAGAGTTTTTAGTGCAGCGGGGAACCTGGTCAGTGAGCGGCGAAGGAGGTTGAAAAAATGATGTTTATAAAAATGAATAATCAATTCCTCAATGAAGTACAGCACTGCCCTCCAGATAGTACAGAGGGACCTGTGGTTGTGGAGTCCAGCGGGGACGAATTGATAATGTGTGATGAGGAGGAAGTACACACTGTAGGGGGAGAGGAATCAGAGGTTGAGGATGAGGACGACATCTTGCCTCAGTAGAGCCTGTTTAGTCTGTACAGGGAGAGATGAATAGCTTTTTTGGTGTGGGGGCCCAAACAAACCAATCATTTCAGCCAAAGTTGTTTGGTAGGCCCTGTCGCTGAAATGATTGGTTTGTTAAAGTGTGCATGTCCTATTTCAACAACATAAGGGTGGGTGTGAGGGCCCAAGGACAATTCCATCTTGGAACTTTTTTTTTGGCATTATATGACCAATCAACAGTCGTTTGCCATGTTCAAAAAGTAAAACCAAATCTTAAAAAATTCAAGAAATTAAACCAAAAGTAAAATGCCGTGTCATAATTTAAAACAAGAGTTTTTGACGTGCTCTAAAACTACTGTATTGTTGTTTATATTTTATAAACACTACACTTGAAAGCTTGAGTCTTTCAATAAAAAAGTAACTGTCCATTGCACGAATATTTGCAACAGGGACAATTTTAGGGTTAAGAAAGCCAACTGATAACACTTCGACGCTGTCTGTCTTTATAAACACTACACTTGGAAGTTGGAGGAGGTATTGTGGCCCCGGCACCAAATTTACTACCGGGGCCACTCCACTGTGCAGTCCATATTTAGGTGTATCAGATATTAAACAACGGTGACAGTTGATGCCCAATTTTTTAATTATATTGTGGCCTCGGTACCAAATTGTGTACCGGGGCCACCACACTACGCAGTCCAGATACTTGTTTGGTGGAATTCTGACACGTGGAGGGTTTTATTATTATTATATTGTGTGGACCACTCTATCTATACCACACTACAACTCTATATACCACTCTATTTCATACTTTAATTCTATTTCATACTTTAATTCTATTTCATACTTTAATTCTATTTCATACTTTAATTCTATTACTAATTACCATAAAGAGGAACAAAATAAACCAATTTTACCAAAAGTATAATATGACTTAGACTTACAAACACTACACTTGAAAGATCGTGCCTTTAAATGAAAAAGTCAGTCTTCATTGCACGACTATGTGCAACAGCGACAGTTTTTTGGGTTTACAAAGTCAAACAATAACACTTTGACCCTGTCTGTCTGGGATCTCAATGACGAATTGTCTGTACCATGTTTGGAGGAGGTATTGTGGCCCCGGTATCAAATTGGGTACCGGGGCCACCCCACTATGCAGTCCAGATACTTGTTTGGTGGAATTCTGACACGTGGAGGGTTTTTTAATTATATTGTGGCCTCGGTACCAAATTGTGTACCGGGGCCACCACACTACGCAGTCAAGATAGATAGATGTGTATTGCGTATCATAGATAAAGTACATTCAGTGGTGTGGGGCAAATTGAAAAATATTCAAAATGCACTGACATTATCAAAAACAAGAGGTTGTCACACGCTAAAACTCCAACATGTATATGATGGAGAGGATGGAGGAGCAGCCGTATGTGTAGTGTAATGCAGATCTGTTGAAGGTTTTTTATATATTTTATTGTGGTGCCCAGTGCCCACTCCTCTACGCAGTCCAGGTACATTTATTGGTGCGAATCATAAAAGTTCAGGGTTTTTAATATATATTGTGGTGACCCACTCCTCTACGCAGTCCAGGTACATTTATTGGTGCGAATCATAAAAGTTCAGGGTTTTTAATATATATTGTGGTGACCCACTCCTCTACGCAGTCCAGGTACATTTATTGGTGCGAATCATAAAAGTTCAGGGTTTTTAAGATATTGTGGTGACCCACTCCTCTACGCAGTCCAGGTACATTTATTGGTGCGAATCATAAAAGTTCAGGGTTTTTAATATATATTGTGGTGACCCACTCCTCTACGCAGTCCAGGTACATTTATTGGTGCGAATCATAAAAGTTCAGGGTTTTTAAGATATTGTGGTGACCCACTCCTCTACGCAGTCCAGGTACATTTATTGGTGCGAATCATAAAAGTTCAGGGTTTTTAATATATTGTGGTGACCCACTCCTCTACGCAGTCCAGGTACAATTATTGGTGCGAATCATAAAAGTTCAGGGTTTTTAATATATATTGTGGTGACCCACTCCTCTACGCAGTCCAGGTACATTTATTGGTGCGAATCATAAAAGTTCAGGGTTTTTAAGATATTGTGGTGACCCACTCCTCTACGCAGTCCAGGTACATTTATTGGTGCGAATCATAAAAGTTCAGGGTTTTTAATATATTGTGGTGACCCACTCCTCTACGCAGTCCAGGTACAATTATTGGTGCGAATCATAAAAGTTCAGGGTTTTTAAGATATTGTGGTGACCCACTCCTCTACGCAGTCCAGGTACATTTATTGGTGCGAATCATAAAAGTTCAGGGTTTTTAATATATTGTGGTGACCCACTCCTCTACGCAGTCCAGGTACATTTATTGGTGCGATTCATAAAAGTTCAGTTTTTTTAATAGATATTGTGGTGACCCACTCCTCTACGCAGTCCAGGTACATTTATTGGTGCGAATCATAAAAGTTCAGGGTTTTTAATATATCTTGTGGTGACCCACTCCTATACGCAGTCCAGGTACATTTATTGGTGCGATTCATAAAAGTTCAGGGTTTTTAATAGATATTGTGGTGACCCACTCCTCTACGCAGTCCAGGTACATTTATTGGTGCGAATCATAAAAGTTCAGGGTTTTTAATATATCTTGTGGTGACCCACTCCTATACGCAGTCCAGTTACATTTATTGGTGCGATTCATAAAAGTTCAGGGTTTTTAATAGATATTGTGGTGACCCACTCCTCTACGCAGTCCAGGTACATTTATTGGTGCGAATCATAAAAGTTCAGGGTTTTTAATATATCTTGTGGTGACCCACTCCTCTACGCAGTCCAGGTACATTTATTGGTGCGAATCATAAAAGTTCAGGGTTTTTAATATATATTGTGGTGACCCACTCCTCTACGCAGTCCAGAAAGATACCTTGTTGCAACGTTTTGGACTAATAACTATATTGTGAGGTGTTCAGAATACACTGTAAATTAGTGGAAATGCTTGTTATTGAATGTTATTGAGGTTAATAATAGCCTAGGAGTGAAAATAAGCCCAAAAACTTGATTTTTAAACTTTTTATGTTTTTTTCAAAAAAAATCCGAATCCAAAACCTTAAATCCGAACCGAGACCTTTCGTCAAGTGTTTTGCGAGACAAATCCGAACCTCAAAAATAACGAAAATCCGGATCCAAAACACAAAACACGAGACCTCAAAAGTCGCCGGTGCACATCCCTACTTATATTAGACTTTGTGGATTGCTATCCTTCCAATAGTGACTATTACCTGCTCCCCAAAACTATAATTTGGATATTTTAGGATCCTTATTGCAATACCTCACGCTTAGTGATTGGGATTATTACTGTTCATATTGTTTATACCAGACATCTAACTTATTGCTGGACATTTCAGAGGAACCATATGAGTACTAATTAATGGAATATAGGTGCACCTATAATATGGAGATATAGAATTGGTATTTCCTCATGTCTAGACGTTTGTGGTCATTTGGAATGTGCATCCATCACATGTACAGCAAAGTTATTGTGCATTTTTAATTGATATATTGGTTTTAATAAATGTTTATTTATGCGATTATCCACAGTGCAATAGTAGTTTTTTGGTGAACGGAGAAACCATTGCATTATTTTGTTGTAAGTGTCCTTGGCGTTCGAGACGCAGCGGACAGGGCTGCGTTCAAAGACATATCTTCCAGTTCCGCGCATGCGCTGAGCGATTTTGCAGATGGTACGCACAAAATGGGCAGATACCAGCCTTGAAGATTCAGGGCCTCCAAGTTAATATGGGTGAAAACGACTTGGCCCCCTCTAACTCCTAGCAGTGGTCTTGTGACTAATTTTACTTTCTTTAAAATGCAATAACTCACATTATTAATCAGATGAGAGCAGCCAGGGTGTGTCATAACGTGACAGACAGCCGCAGCTAATGGTCATTTTCACACCCAATATATAATAACTGTCCCTTCCTGCAGAATTCAGCCACGACTTTGAAATACTGTGCATCTCTCATAGTGCATGCATAAAACAAAGTATTTTCAGTTGACTAATGAAATGTCTTCAGATTAATCGCTTAAGCAAATTGAGATTAATTACTTCTTCAACAGCTTCCTGAATTCCTATATTGCAAATGAGCGTCGCCTGTCCAGACTCTCCTAACATCTGTTTGCAACAGTGGACAATGGAAGGACCATGTCACTGCCAGCGATTATAAATCAGTGCTGTAATAAAGCATATTGGAAACACACGTTCATAGTTATGAGATTAAACTCTTAATATTGCACAACCCCAAATAGCCGATGTAGTCTAATTCCCATTTGCAGGTTATTTAAGATGGGTTAGATAATTTTTGTCACTTTGCAGGGTAGTTGGAGACTGTCAAGGACAATCTAGAATATTTAGGGGGAAAAAATCACAAAATGCACTGAAAGCACACCTGTCACAGGAGCAAACGCAGGATTTGTAGAAGGGGGTTTCCACACCACGCCACCAGTGGGCGTGACCAGCATGCATGGGGGCGTCTCTCCAACTCTTCCTATCCCCATAATATACATGGGCAATGCTGCATGCACTACTGTTAGGTGCACGCAGCTCTCTCTTTTCGAGCAGAGCCGTGTGAAGCGGGGACAGGGTCCAGCCACCTCAATTGTACAGTGCCCCAGGATTGGAGGGGGGTTTCCAGGCACTAGGAACCCCCCCCCCTCGGTTTGCCTATGTGTCGTCAAGTCCTCTAGCCTAAATATGTTATTGGACTAGCAGTACCAGGTCCAAGTGAAGTTATAGCTGAATATGATAATATTAACTTACAAAGAGGGCAGGTTTTGGAAGAAAGCAGGGTAGTGACCTGTAACAACAAGTAAATGCCAATAGGACAGTTCTGGAAAAGAGATCCAGGAACACTTATTCACAGTTCATTCTCAGGAATGACTTGCTCTAAAGTAAATATAGAGGAAGACCAGCAACTCTTGGTCTTCAAGGGGAAATATATTAGTGGGGAGCGCGGACATCGTGCCACGCACATAGCCCCCAATTATGGTAGAAATCTCCGCTCTGCATTATTGGGTGCCAGGAAAAATGAGCAGAGAATTCTGTCTAATCTCCGCCACGAAGTGTCTCGCAGACACTTCCAGGCTAATTGAATCTCCCCCATAGACGGTTGGCTTTTCTTATCCAGATTGTCAGTTGACAGCTCCTAAGCCTTCTCTAAGGGCCCCTCTTGTTCCATGCCCATCTTTGGTGCACATCAAGTCAAGATGGGCCTGATTCATTAAGGAGCGTAAATGCCAATACATGCCATCTTTTGCGTAAAAGCTCTGCTCAGCACCCGATTCAAGCTTTGGGCATCTCAAATGTACATGTTTTTATGTTCTGTTAATTGTACCAACTACAGGTCAGGTGCATGAGTCGATTACTAGTGATGACGGCTGTGTATGCATGCTATAATATGTGTTTGCAATCAGAAGCAACTTTAAATATGCATTTTATGCACAGTAGACATTCATAACATACTAATAAATGTATTTTATGGGAGAGGGGAGAAGAAAAATAAACGTAATGATTGTATTATTAACAGGAGTCATTTATAACTTTTTCTGCGTTCTTTTGGGACTTTATATTCCACATATGTATTGGACGTGCTCTGCAGTGTATTGTCTGTTAGAGCAGAGCGGACCTAGACCCGTATTCAACAACAGACGTATCTTCACATCTGCTGCTAGCAGAATACGGAACTGAGTTGCCCAATTTACGTGCCTTAAAAAAAACCTGCAATTTACATTCCTTTTGTGTAACTTAATAAATCAAGCCCCATATTTTGGCTATATATGATTACTCCTTCATGTATCATAAGGCAATACTGCTTAACAACATTGATGGCAAAGCTGTTGCGAAATAATGGTCCGTGTATATTTCTCAAGTTGACCTAATAATCAACCCTGTGTTTTTAGACCCATGAGAGAGTTGTGTAACATTCTTCAGAAAGGGCCTCAGGGGAGGTCAATGTACCATCCACAAACAGATGGTTTGTTCAAAAAGATTTATTAAAACACTTAAGCAAATATTACATAATATGGTTAGCTGAGAAAATAATTGGGATACACTTTTCCTTTACTCATAGTCTGCTGTTCATGATGTTTCCCAGTGTCACTGGGATTTTAGCATTTTAACTTCCGTATCGGAGGCATCCATGGTTTCTTTAGCCCTGAAGCTAAGGAGATGGTAAAATGGAATAAGGATTAATATCTCAGATAGAAACACAGAGATCTTCCATGACATTGACGCTGAGCCTGGGGACTGGTCATAAAATTGAAACCTTATAGAATACCAGAAGCAAGAAGGAAGCAATACAGACAGTAGTGTCTAAAATGTTACAGCTGGGAGTCATTGAGGAGTCGCACAGTAGTTTTTCACATCCCAACATATTAGTACCCAAACCAGACGGGACAATGCACTTCTCCAATGACTTTAGGAAAACTATCGAGCCTTCAATGTTTGATGCGTTTCCAATGCCCAGAGTTGAGGAGCTAATCAAAAAATTGGCTCGTTGTAGATTCTGAACTACCCTGGATCTGACAAAAGTGGCCATGTCAGTAAAGAAAAACCAAATGAGAAAATTCTGAAGAATACTAGGATATTATATTGACATTACATATTCCACTTGACCCCACACTCTGCTCCTCTTACAGAGCCGTTAAAGCTTTGGGCACCAGATCTTGTAAAATTGGAGTGCAGAAGATGAGAAAACTTTTGTAGAACTAAAGACGACTTTGTCCGATTATCCTGTTTTAATGGCTCCTGTTTTATATTCTTGTAGCCTTGTTCTCGGTTTTCCAATAAGAGACAATTACTGTAGAGAAAGAGAGCAGAACTACTTCATGGCAGGAAAATCCCCAAAGCAGTGTTTCCAAAATCCAGTCCTCCAGAACCTCTAACAGTGCATGTTTTCTGTATGCTGGAGCACAGGTGTAATCATTACTGACTGACACATTGTAACAGATCCACAAATGGTATAATTACTTCACCTGTGACCTGGAAAACCTGCACTGTTAGGGGTCCCTGAGGACTGGCTTTGGGAAACCCAGCACTGAAGTATAATTTGCTGTGTAGTTCTTTTACTGTCATCACATAATTAGAGAACCTGCTCCATTGCACTGGATACATCACAGAAAAATACAAAAATGTGAGAGTAAGTTGTTGGTTGTTGGAACTTTAGCTATTTAGATTTACTGTTAAGCGCAGGTCCTGTATATGCTAATGTAGACTGTGCATTGTGTAGAGTGCATGCTTTCTCAACAAAGATCATGTCACACTGTGGTGTTATTTTGGGCAGGGGGGGTGTATCATCATCATCACCATTTATTTATATAGCGCCACTGATTCCGCAGCGCTGTACAGAGACCTCACTCGCATCAGTCCCTGCCTCATTGGAGCTTACAGTCTAAATTCCCTAACATACATACACACACACACACACACACACAGAGAGACTAGGGTCAATTTTTATAGCCGCCAATTAGCCTACTAGTATGTTTTTGGAGTGTGGGAGGAAACCGGAGCACCCGGAGGAAACCCACGCAAACACGAGGAGAACATACAAACTCCACACAGATAAGGCCATGGTCAGGAATTGAACTCATGACCCCAGCGCTGTGAGGCAGAAGTGCTAACCACTTAGCAACCGTTCTATGCAACAAAGTCAAGTGAGGGATTCTTTTCATGCTAGCAGAAGGCTGCAACTTTTTCCCAGCATGTTAACTGTTAGGCTAGGTACACACTGGCCCGACGATCGCATGAAAAGTATCCAATCAGTCGACATACCGACGTTCTGTCAGATATCGTGTGAGTTTATATACTCACACGATGATCTAAAGTCGTCCCAAAGTGCCGATCATCGTTTAGTTAGGTTGGTCGTACTGTTTAATATTTTCCTTCCAATCACCTTCCGATCCTGCAGTGCATATGCACTGCCGATCGTCTGTCCAGCAACCTGTCACTGCTCATATAAGTATCCTTATTCTGGGTCTTATGTTCTTCTTACAAATCCAATATTACATATTATCTATATATTTTCCTATATTACATCCGTACAGCTCTGTTCTTGAACTATAATTAGTAGCACTTTAATTCATTATAAGTGTTTTAAATATATTGAACGAGTTTAATAAACACTTTTCACAGAACATTAACCATGAGACTTTCACTTAATGCAGGCTCCGCACTAAAATATTTGTGCTCAAACAGGTAAATGAATGAGTATATCAGTTAAGTGCCGTTTCTTCCAGCTATCATAAGTTGTTCATTAAAGAGTTTGGGAGGATGTTACTAATAGATCACAGCAGCAAATCTGGCTGCACCAATTCATGTGCGGTCTTGTTGTCATTTTGTATTATTTTCTACTTCATTTTTTTCCTGTGACCTGCATTACTGCACCAACTCGGGCTATACACACTGTGGAGGTTTAGCAGGAGGGCATAAAGTGAATCTGAGCCATCGGCAGGTCAGGACGATACACAGGCACAAGGTAGGCACAGGATAGGACAAAAGCACAATATGCAAACAGGTGTCTTAGGGGCATATTTAACAAATCACGGTAGTGCACTATTGTGCACTTACCGTGGAATTAAAGTCCCGATGTGCCCTCCGCAAATTTATTAAAGGTGCATCGCAGCAGATATCATGGATATCTGCTGCTTTGCACTCCTGATCGTTTTTGCGAGCAGTCACCATTCAACAGAATGGTGACTGCTTCTGGCCGCAATCTAACAAGTCCCGAAAAAAATTTTTTTTCGGGAACTTGTCTTGATAATGTACCAGCTGAAGCTGGCGTACATTATCAGAATTGAAGAAATTCACTGCTGTCAGCTCTGCTCTGAAGAGCAGAGCTGGACAGCGCATGTGTGGAGGGATCACATGATCCCTCCCTGTCACTCAGCGCGCTCTCTCTGCAACGATAGTTGCAGAGACAGAGTGGGGACTTTGTGCGTATGTGCACTGCACATGCGCAATTGAAGGAAGAAGAGGAACGAAGAGGAGATCCTGAGACAGCGCGTCCGAAGAGGGGGGTAAGTGTGATTTTTTTTCTAGCACAGAAACAGCAGTTTTTCGGAACTGCTGTTTCTGTGTTCCCTTTTTAATAAATTTGAGAAATTGTTCAATCCTTATCCTTGCGCTAAGGATTGATAACTATTTCTCACTTTTGCCGATTAATGATAAATATGCCCCTTAGCCCCCAATGTATAAAGGAGGACAAAGGGGATGAATTGGATATAATTGGAGGCGTGTGCTTCTCATGTGAGGGTTCACTGGACATTTGCAGAGCATGAAAAGTGAATTTTTATTTCTAATCCTGTGGTGGACATTTGGATGTCTCATGTCTAATGCTGAATTGTTTTTGCCTGCCAGCTGCCAGGTGATTGGTTTTGTTAATTGCATCCATGCATTTATTTTTCTGCTCTCTTGCAGCCACACACCTGTTACTATGCTTACCGCTGCTCATGTATGTCATTCATATCAGGCGCTACGGCATCTGTGTGCCACGTAAATAAATGATGATGATAATGATGAAAAGCACCATTGCCTTATAATGATATTAGTGCACGTGTATATTTATTTTAAACAAGTTATGCACAGTGGTGGCATTTTGAATGTAGAATGACTGAGATGGTCCAACCTTAATTTGTATCTTTCTATGGGAGTAAAAGTCACTATTACTGCAGAGAGATGTCTGTATCCTGGATCTGCCCAGCTGCAAATTCCCAGAGTGAGGCAGCTGCAAATTACATCTCACAAGGGAAACAAATCCTTCCTGACACCTTTACTGATCTCTTGAATCACTGACCTCAATTATGCGATTAACAATTAAAACAATTAATAACTAATGAATTCTAGAAATATATTATATATATATATATATATATATATATATATATATATATATATATATATATATCTATATCTATATCTATCTATCTATCTATCTATCTATCTATCTATCTCTCTCTCTCTCTCTCTCTCTCTATATATATATATATATATTTTGTTTTTGAAACCAAAATACAAACATTTACTGGTGCACGATTTAATATTTTTATATTGCGTAATTTACTGACGGCTAGTAGCTGTTGTAGAGCGGCTTACAAGTGCATGCAAAGGGTTAAGATCACTGTAGAATGAGGATGAATCATCGGCTCTTTTTCCGAGGACACAAGAAATCGTCTTGTCAAGGTGCATCTCATCCTTTAGCACAAGTGACAAGTGCAACAATGGGAGACAATGGAGAGCCATAGCTTTCAGTCTGTGCATGCCTTATTCAAACTGACGGCCTTGTCATCTCTCCTTATTAAACTGTCTCTGCGTCTCCTCATAGCAGGTGCTCTCGGCAGAGAAATGTTGAACTAACCCCGCTCTTTTAAAAAGCCGAACCCCTCAGAAAGTTTGGAAGGGGGATGAGTTCTCATGTGTGGAATAGAGAGAGATTGATCACACCCCAGGTTGTGTTACCGGACCGCCTCAGGTGCACTGGTGCAATACATGGCATTTTGCACTAAAA
Source organism: Mixophyes fleayi (assembly GCF_038048845.1). NCBI lineage: Eukaryota > Metazoa > Chordata > Amphibia > Anura > Limnodynastidae > Mixophyes > Mixophyes fleayi. Next base: position 20,518,674 of record NC_134404.1, on the reverse strand, counting down.
TAAATATACTTCGTTGTCAAATACTGATACACCAGAAGGGGGGTCCACATAACCCTCTCCCTAAATTACCTGATGTTCGAGCATTTTTAGGCAGCAGAGTGGTTTGCAATACTGCGACACAGCGCTGGGGCCATGGGTCAAGTCAATGCGATCAGTGTGGAGTTTGTATGTTCTCCCCGTTTTTGTGTGGGTTTCCCCCAAGTGCTACGGTTTCCACCCATAGTCCAAAAACATACTAGTAGGTCAATTGACTTCTGCCAAAATGGATTGTACAAACGTGGTTGATTGCCAATCAGGCTAACCAACAACACTCTATGTAATTGGGCATCTGTCCCCAACATTCTAGTTGGACTGCACTCACAAAACTGATCAATGATCTACTTACAGCAAGTCTCACTCTTACTCATTCTGCTAGACCGCCCTGCTGGTGTTGATCATCCTTGTTTCTCCTGCAAACCCTTCATTGAATTGGCCTTTGCAACACAGTTCTTTCCTGGTTCCCTTCCTACCTAGTGTCTCTACTTCTAGCACATCCTCTCTCTACCTGTTGGGGTCCCACAGGGCCCTGTTCTTTGCCCATTGCTTTTCTTACTGCATGCCTTTTTTTTTGAGAACTAATTTGCTCATTCAGCCTCCAGTGCCACCTCTACGCCAACGACACGCAAATCTGCCTCTCATCCCTTCCTGTGCTATCTTCTGTAACCATCTGGCTCTCTGCTAACTCTCCACATGGATGTTCCAACTCTATCTGAAGCACAACGTGTCCAAAACTGAAATGATCATCTTCCCTCGTCCCAGAGCCACCATCTCTCCTCAAATCTCCCTCCCTTCTATGACACCACAGTTTCCTCAGTGTCACACATGACTCTGACTTCTGCTCTATTCCTCCCTTCAGTATCTCTCACAGTCTCGTCGACTCCACCTTAGAAAAATTGCTAGAATATGTGATTTACTTACTCAAGATGTGAGCAAAACTCTCATTCACTATCATCTCCCCTACACTGGATTTCTGTGTTCTCCAGAATTCAATTGAAATTGCTCACCGTTAACTACAAGGCCCTCATCACCACCTCTTCGTACATCTCAAGTCTGATCACAAAATACTTTCCCTTCCGTAACTATCTGATCTACGCCTCACCTCGTCTCTGGTAACCACCTCTCACTCTCGCCTACAAGACTTCTCCCGTGCTGCTCCCCACTTATGGAATTCCCTACCACACCCAATAAGACTCTCCAACAACCTATCTCTTTTTTACAGCTTAATTTATCCCCGATAACACTATTCACACTAATACAACTGTCCCAATCTCCACTCTGAGACACATTTACTACTCTTGTTTCATCTGTGCCCTCTTCCAATTACAATGTAAGCTCTCCCTTTCCTTCCTTTCTTTCATGTTTGTGCGTAATGTAAGTGTTTTTACATTATGAACTATTAACCTCACAGCAGAGCCTGGTGTGTTTATGTACTGATAGATTTACTCTACTGGGACACTTTTGTGTAAAAAAATCAAGATGAACAAGAAACAGACCACGTGTCCTAATGATATATCACATTACTACTAGTCTTGAAAGGAAATGATCCACTTTTGCATATGACATAAAGTTATGTAACAGGGTACATGCAGCAGGGGGGTGATCAAAATGATTTATCTACTGTAGGTAGATAAGGGGAATGGTCAAGAGTGTCACAACTACAGTCCAATGTCCATTAAAATGGTAAATAGTGCATTTGGGTCTCCAAAAAACACAGAATATAGTATGAACTACTAAGGAGGAAAGAGATCTTGGGGCCACTATTGCAGGTGACTTTTTAAGGCTGCCAGACAATGTAGCATAGCAATAAGGAAGACTAGAGGAGGGGGTGCCACTGTATAGGTGTTGGTGACATAAAACTAAAGTACAGTGTTCAGTTTTGGAGGTCATAAGGTTATAAATAAATTAGAGATTGTGCAAAGAATGGATACTAAATGGTGCATGATCATGTCTTTCCAGGAAAGACCAAAGGACCTCAACATGTACAGCTTGGAGCAGAGAAAGCAGTGAGGTTTCTTATGGGGACCACACTCTCTGTATGCATGGGCACTATAAACTTGGGGCGGTCTTGGGAGGATGGATTTTCTGCGCCTTCAAACCTATCTTTTCATTGTACTCATTTTGAAATGAAAGGCCTGATTCATTAAGGAACGTAGATGCCGATACTTTGCGTATTTTGCGCAAAATCGCTCTGTGCTTGCCCAGAACCAGACCGTACTCCATAGACTGTAGAAACACGAAGGACCCTTACTACCACCTACGATTTCATGGGTGGAACGGGGAGGTGGATGGGCGTATGGACGTAGTCAGTGTACAGTAAGGACGTGCTAAGCTGGAGCGCACGCAGCAGCATCCGATTCAAGTTCTGGGCATCTCTCAGGTACGTGTTTTCTGTCGTATCACTTGCACCAGCTACAGGTCGGGTTTACAAGCTGATTACTAGTGATGACGGCTGTGTATACAGCTACAACATGTGTTTGCAATCAGGAGCACCTGTACAAATGTATTTCATATACAGTAGACATTAATAACATCCTAATAAATGTATTGTTTGGGAAATAAAAACAAAATAAACCATTTTTTATATTTTAAACTTTTGTCATTAAAGACTATATTATTAACAGGTGACAATAGTTGTTTTTATCCTGTGCGTTCTTTTGTTACTTCATTCTTCCCATATGTATTGGATGTATCCTGCAGTGTACTGTGTACTGACCTAGACCCGTATTCATCAACAGATGAAGCTTCACATCCGCTCCTTGTTGAATATGGACGTGTGTATACCTGGTGAATGCGCTTTTTTGGATAAAAATGTTTGTTTTGCGTTTCTGATGAATGAGGCCCTAAGTGTATAGAATACAAGTAACATGAGACTAATACACTGCAGCCATAAAGGAAACATTCCTCATATTTGTGCAAGATATGATTAGAAATGATACAAGTAATACAAGTCGGCTCACTGAGGACTATTTATTAGCCAAGTTATCGTAACCCCTACCAATAAATAAGCAATTAGCTTCCATGATGTAATGCAAGATACAAAAGGAAATCAGGGGGTAAATGTATCAATCTGAGAGTTTTCTGGCGGGTTTGAAAAGTGGATATGTTGCCTATAGCAACCAATCAGATTCTAGCTATCATTTGGTAGAATGTACTAAATAAATGATAGCTAGAATCTGATTGTTTTTTCAAACCCGCCGGAAAACTCTCAGCTTGATACATTTACACCCAGGTGTCTGCTTGTTTTGCCGTTTGTTACCTCTTTATTTGTGGACAACCCTGGTGTCTGTAGATGAGTATCAATGTTATTTCTAAAAATGTTGCAAACTGCCTGTCATTATACTACAATATAATAACAACCATTTTTCTAATCTGCTACTCGTTGTTAAATAGCACTGTTTAATGGAAGCAGATTCCCATTAGAGCTGCACAGATTATTTGGTGATTAGTAAATTATATAACATTGATTATAAAATAGGGGATACGTTGTACACGTTTTGAGATGTTAATGTTAAAATATTGTAGTAAATAAATCCAGAATTATTAATACATATCTGTAGGTTTAAAGACTAAGGTTATTTACAGCTAATCCAGTCATTTCCTATAATAATATATTTCATATATACCATTCTTTACATAAAATGAAAAAAAAATGTAAAATTTTCTCCTGTTACCCTTGAATTTTCGTACCAATAACATATAGATGGGAACTGTGACGAAGACTTATGTCCTTACATGGTCATTGGGAATCTGATATAAAGGATAACAGAGAATTAGGCAGTCTTTCTATGTAGCTATTATGTGAGTCCAAACCGTTATATATAAATCAACGGTGCAGCCACTCTGACGGCAAGGGTGTGTAGTGTATGCCTCACCTGATTGGACAGTAACTGCAACCAATGCAGTCAGGTTCACTGCACTGTATGCATCTGCTCCGCCCACCACACAGATCTCTCCAATAGGCAGAATGCGCAAGTCACCTTGGACAAATATTGATCTCTGTATATCCGTCACCAAAACTGAAAATGTAAGCTCTTTGGGTCAATGCAACAAAATAAAATCATGGCTGCTTTTTGTCTTTTCCTGACTTTTTTTTTTGGTTACTTTGGTTCAAAAGTGATAAATTAAGGAATAATTATTAAATATATTTTAGCAAAGGCAGGATCTGATGGTCTGTATATTCTCAGAGAACAGACCCCTCCTCTTGTGTCACATGACCAATATGAAAATATTCTGTAATGTAATGCATTGAGTGAAGGGGGAACACACCTAGTTATTGTGTCTCACAGCGTATGAACAACTTGTTTGAATACTAAGCTATTGTACTCATGTATTCATTCTTCCTAATTACTTGTCACTGGTAATATTTCATGACATTGTAGCCATTAAATTTCCCTGCGTGAAACAGACAAAGTGATTTTATGTTTGATTTGTGCATTTTTAACATCCTAAGTAGTTAATATGGTTAATGTGACCCTTGCTCAATGACGTCTCCCGTGTCTCTGTCCATCCTGGTGTACGGTATACCTATATGTTTTATCCTGCTTCTTATTTGTGCCTCTTTGTATTAGTAAGAGCATAGATTAGCGCGTCAAGATGAAACTTAGCTCCGTCTGATTGGCAGAGTTTAGCAGGGTGAACGTTGAATGTAAGCTTAGCTGCAGTCATTAACATGATATTTAAATAAAGGTCAGGGGTTGGCGTTTGTTCACTTTAAGAGATATTCTCAATTTAGGGGGAGAACAGTCTTTTTAACCCCCACAAAACTGTCTGATTATTACACATTTTTGGCTGGGCAAAAATGATTTTTTGGATGGGCAGAAATATGGAGTTTGCCAATTTGTTTTATTTGACGGCTTTTACACCAACATGCATAATATCCCTACAGAATACAACTCAAGTTGCTTACCCTCACTTATAAAGCTTTCTTTAACTCCTCCCCCTCCTAGATCTCCGACCTTGTCAAGAAATACACTGCTATTCGCCCACTACGTTCTGTCAATGACCTTCTCCTCTCCTCATCCGCTATCACCCCCTCACACTCCCGCCTTCAGGACTGCTCTACAGATTTGGAACAAGTAGGCACTTAAAATAAAGGTTCTCAGAAATAAAAACTGCTTCACACAATGTTCACTGTAGAGTCCACCTTTTTTCCCCAAGGGTTGGTGTTCCACATAAGTCCTAATTATTCATCTGTGAGTGGATCTCCAATTCATACAGGTACTCCACTTAAAAGGGATAATCAATTCAAGTATATCACATACAAAATTGGAAGACCCAATCCCATCTGCTCCAACCAATTTCATTTTACCAAAAATGTGCGCCCACCAAGTGCCCAATGGGATGTAAGCATAGACAGATATTGCTTGTACCCCCTTTGTTGGGGGTATTCAATCGTCAGCGATTTTTTTTCCCAACCGCGTTGTCATTTTAACGCTGTTTTTTATAATTTTCGAGCGCGTTAACTTTACCCGCAATTTAATTCCATTTTTAACGCTACGTTTTTTTTCATGAAACGGTCCTCTCGCGCTCCAGTAGAAGGTCTATTGAATGTATAGGGTGTGCGAGAGGCAGCCGCGTTAAAAGCTATTCAATTGTTTTTTAACGCGGCGGGTAAAACATGCAAATATGCTGTTTTATCTCGCACCTCTTTGGGGTGTGTTAAATATAAAAAACCTCTGAAAAGTATTTGAAATCATGTAATAATGTGGAAAAAAAAGTTAAACTTATGTTTATCACTAATGCCTAACTTGTGTAAGTTGATTTTCTTGTGAAAAACTAATGAAATAAAAAAAAAACATAAAAAAATAAAATCACTGATTAATTATATTTATGCATGTTTTTTTATACAAATATGAATGTAGTAATGTGTTTTCACATGGTATAGATGATTGTATGGTAAAAAATAGTTCAATTAAAAAATATGCTAAAGAAAGTACTGTAATGTAGATATTATCAATGTGTGATCTAATGTATGGAAATGTGTACAAAACCTTTTTTTGTGTTATACATGACAGCGTCAAAACTCCCCTTCACTCCCCTAAAATCTCGCGTACACAATGTTTAACGTGCGGGGGCAGCGCTCCCTCTTTTTCAATTGAATTGCACGAGTTTTCCCGCTGCGCTAACTCAAAACGGTCGCTATTGCCGTCAAAAACCCGCGGGAGATTTTTTTTTCTTTACGTGGCGGGGAAAAAAAACTTGCTAACAATTGAATACCCCCCTGTGTGTATCTTTACGTTAATTGTATGTTGAAAAGCGTATTGTATCGGACTGATATCCTTAGTGGATATATTTCCAGCTTCTCCTACCGTCACTTTAAATCAGCATAACTCCAGAGAAAGGAAAGTGATGAATGCAGGAATATTACAGTATGCGATGAGACAATTCTTCCATCACTCAGGCCGACAACAGAAAAAGGTGCCGCGCGATTTTTTTTAAGCAACATAACTGTGCAGGGTCTGTAACAGCAACAACGGGTGTTGTAAGCTTTCCAAATGGATAACAAAGTCCAGCAAGTGGCAAAATAATTTTCCAGTACGGTAGAGGATGGCAGCGTCCCAGGAAATAGTAAATCCTCACGATTTCAGACGGTGAGATTACTGGGAATAGAGTATGACCTCTTCAATCTGTCTAACAAAACATTTATATAAAACACAGGTGACTAGCATTTGTTCCGTCTGATACAATATGCAGAACCAGGCTGGTATTACTAACAAATCTCATAATATAAGACCTATGGAACACAACACGGTAACACATTGTACAGTTATGGTGTGCGATAATCATTTGTAGAGGGGGTTTCCACACCATGCTGCCAGTGGGCGTGACTAGCATGCATGGGGGCGTGGCTATAATTTTAGACAGTGCTTGGCTGCTCTCCAACTCTTCCTATTCCCATAATATACATGGGCAATGCTGCGTGCACTACTGTTTGGTGCATTTTTTCAAGCAGAGCCGTGTGAAGCAGGGGCAGGGTCCAGTCACCTCAATTATACAGTGCCCCAGGCTTGGATGGGGGGTTTCCAGGTACTAGGAACCCCCCCCCCCCCCCTCAGTTTGCCTATGCATGTGGAGTATTCAATCGCCGTTTTGGTACATGTCGCCGACCTGGCATGATTTAAACACTCTCTTTTAAACTATTAAACTGTGGTTTAACCTTTACTTTTCTCACATAGTAATACTTCAAATTTACAATTTTATTGATATATATTGCACTCACATTTAAAATAAACTAAGATCATATGAATCCCCTAAAGGTGTTACAAATTTTCCTACCAGATTTGTTGCAGATAACTGTATGTAGGTAGATTGGTGTAAAGTCCAGGGATTTTGATCATCTGCTTGTCACAGGAACAACCAAAAGTAAATTCACCTGAAGCACTACATCAAATACTAACGCATTTTGATCCATTTAGGATCTTTGTCAATGTAGCTATCTTGATATCTTTAAAAACATCCTATTAAGGATCAAAATGGATTTTATTTTATTTATATGGTAGATTCCATTAGAGACTTCCTGGATGGTGGTTAAAATGTCCCCATGCTGTCAGGTTCGTGTTAAATGATCCAGACTGGCTATTTTTTGTGTGGATCCATTTTAGCTACACATTTAACAGAATTTAAAAATAGTTTATGCTATCTCCCCCCTTGTAAATACAGGGCTCCATTTTATTTTATGATTGTAAGAGACATAGAGAATAAAGGTGGTATAGTGACAGGCAGCTGGCTAGTGCTACATATCATTATCTCTTGTTAGATCATTTTAAGAGTAAATGCAAGCAAGCAGAGCAGTCTTAGAAAACCACTTGTCCAAATTTTCCCTTGAAGCGCATTATTATAAATTTATTTTAAATTCATATACAGAAACCATAGGCCTGATTCATCAGGGAATATAAAAGCCGATATGTGCCCTATTTAGCGTAAAATCTCTGTGCATGTGCAGAACCAGACGATACACCAGTGAACGCAGCAACATCCAGTTCATCTTCGATTGCAAAGGATCCTTACTACCACCTTTTATTTCATTGGCGAGAAGGGGGAGGGGAAGGGGTGTATGCACGTAGTCAATGCACAGTAAGGGCGTGCCAAGCTGGGGCGCATGCAGCAACATTCAATTCAAGCTCTGGGCAACTCTCAGGTATGTTTTTTTTCTGTTGTATTACTTGTACCAGCTACAGGTCAAGTGTAAGTGCTGATTACTAGTGATGACGGCTGTGTATACAGCTAGAACATGTGTTTGAAATCAGGAGCAACTGTAAAAATGCATTTTATGTACAGTAGAAATTAATAACATCCTAATAAATATATTGTATGGGAAAGAAATAAGCTGAACATTTTTTTTTTATCTTATTGCTTTGGTAATAATGCCTATATTATTAATAAGTGACATTAATTGATTATTTTTTCTGTGCGTTCTTTTGTGACTTTATATTCCCCATTTGTACTGGATGTATCCTGCTGTGTATTGTCTGTTAGAGCAGAGCGGACCTAGACCCATATTCAACAAGAGACGTATCTTGAGATCTGCTCCTAGTTAAATGCAGATGTGCGGATGCCCGATTTACGGGCGTTTAAAAAAAAAAATAACATAACTGAGCAATGACAATACTATTCAGGCTAGTTTAGAAACAGCTGACTTATATAGAAATGTAGAGCATTATTTTCATTAACTGGTAAGCGAACATAAACATTTCTGGAAAGGAAATATAATTAGGTGTGGAGAAGGAAGGGAAGGGGTAGATAAGATGGCTTGGGGGAAACGGATGGGGTTTGAATTTGGAGCCACTGATGGTCTAAACCTCTTTAATAAAAGTTAAAAGAAAAATAAAAACATCACAATCAAATCCACATTTTTAATAACCAATAGAAACAAGGAGATAATATCACAGCATTCACAAAATAAATGATTATAGCAATATAACCAGCATTTAGATACACAGATTGCCAGTATAAATAACAATTATACCACAAGTATAGCGACTTATTAATTAGTAAGTAATAAAGTCTCAAATATGTTCATGTGAAGCTCTTTCTCTGGATAATAAGTAAGAGCTCCAATATAGAACTTGATAAATACAAGGTCCAAGCTGTATATTTCGTTAATTCATTAAAATATAAAAACACCGGTGATAGAAAATACATAATAAATTTGGGTGTTCACCCTTACAAATCCTCTGCTGTGATACTGATTTCCAACTTTTATATTATAGTGGCTAGGACACGTTCTCAGATCTGTGCCCAGTTTACTCCCCGAAATCATAGGCCGTAGTAAGTTTCCTTTGCGTTCGAAGACGCAGCGGACAGGCCGAGAGATGTTGCAGACAACACCTTCAAAATGGCCAGATACGTGCCTTGATGAATCGGGCCCCATATATTTAATGGTCAGATCTGAATAGCTTTCAAGGAAATCTCTGTCAACAATAAAAGCTGATTCTACTAACGCATTTCCTCACTTTTGACCATGACCTCATGGGAGAAAGTCCTTGGGTGGAGTTATTTTGGGAAGTTGGCATGTTGTATAAGAAGCACAAGTGCCAAGTCTGAGCGAACTTGTGAGACTCATTAGTAATCTTCTCGATAGCCGCTAGATACCACCATTTACTGTGCAGTAGATGTAATAAAGGGACCCTTCCATCAACTGACTGTTAGACATTTGGCTGCGTTAAGTATCTGGGTAATAATTTGTAAATTTATTTCTTTAACCCCACAATTTGTAAACTCAAAAGGAACGACCACGGGATTCTAGAGAAGGGAAACTTGGTCACAGAACTGAGAAGGTCATTCTCCTTATCCTGAAATGTAGAAATTCTAGGACAAAGCCACCATATATGGAATAAAGAAACCATTTCACCACAACCTCTCCATCTTAGGAGGGGGATATGCCATGCACCTTATTTAGTTTAGTAGGTACCAAGTATATACTTTACACAAGTCTTCCTTTATGTACGTGGAGATGGATATTTTTGAGAGTCTTTCTCTAATGGTGGCCCGGACGTTCTCCTCCAAAGACTTGCCCAGATCCCCCTCCCAATTAACCTCATGTTTTGGAATAGAGGATGGCTTGGCCAGAAGGAGTAGATTATACATTTTGGAGATCAAGGTGCGTGATAGCAAATCACTTCAAATTGTGTCACAGGTCTGGTATTTTCACAAATTGTAAAGGAATTATTAAAATGCCTGACCTGGGAAATTTCAGGGAAGACAAAGTTTTGCCGCAGCCTGCTAAATGGCAAGCAGGAATCTCTCTCCGTGACTCCCACCTCTATCCTGATCAACTGATGTGAGAAGGTTTGCTGGGAGACAGCCTGGGGGTAATCTGGGGTTGTCTCATAGTGGAGTAAGAGATGAAGGAAGAGAGGAGAGCTTGAAGTGGAGTCTACAGTAATCCCATTATCTGATGGGTAATATTGGCCGACTTTTAGAGACAATACTGAGCATAGAAGTAGCGAGAGCACTTCACAAGGAAGGCTCTAAAAATATATACCTTAATGTGTGCTTAGGAGCTGACTCAGGTAAGAGGCTAGATCATACTTTCCAACTCTCCCTGAATGTCAGGGAGATTCCCTGAAATAGGGGTGATCTCCCTCACTCCCAGAAGAGTCTGGCATTCTCCCTGATGCTGCGCCAGTACAAGACGTGGTTGGCTTCGCCATCTGTGGCATGATGACACAGTTCAGAAATTGTGTCCTATGTCCATGTATTGATAACTATGGAGGTGGCCATTTTCATGAAGACCAAGATTTAATCAAAGACTGACAGGTAAGACAACATGACTTCAGTAATGAAGACAGAAATGTAAAAGACACTTCAGTCTCTAGAGATTCATTAGCTGCTTTTCTTTAACGCATAGTTGCCTACTCTCCCGGAATGTCCAGGAGACTCACGCATTTCTGGGAGACCTCCTGGGCTCCTGGGAGAGCGTGGCACCTCCCCCGGAATCTCCCAGAAGTTAACGAGGAAAAGTTGGCAAGTATGGGCTAGCTAACATAGTCCGAGGCCTGACCAGCCTCTTTCCCCCATTAGTGGTCAGACATCGGGAAACTGGTTTTACAAGTTTAGTTCAAACCGTATGAACCATCACTGTATCTGGGCCTGTGTGAATCCAGGCTCACCGACCGGCAATGTGATGTACCCCATAATTTCAAATCTGTGCAAATTGTCCACGGGTTTAACAATTCGTGGGTCACGGCGATTGCTTGCTAGCGATTGTTACTTGGATGTCTCCAGCCAGAGAACTTTGCTCTCATTTATCTGTAAAGGCGGTGCAATTATTCTAACATGGATATTTTTTCTCCTGGTGCTTTAGAGGATTTGCTGGCGTCCTGATCCTTGACAGATATAAGAAGATGCATGTTCAGATAAAGGTCACTCAGTACGATGCATGAATATTAAAACCTAGAAATGAAACCCACCAAGGCAGCACAGAGATGCAGGAGAATAGGAATGCTATTTGTATGACATTCTTCTGCCGTATCATGTGGAACGTTTCTTTATTTAGCCTTAAAGGTCAGGAACCTTCTTTCCATGTTCTTGTCTGTGAAACACAACATTTGGAGTCGCTGCTATTTTCCAAGGCCTTTCCCACGAATGTCACAATATGATATGCTATGAATAGACACCTGTCCCATCATAATCATGTGTTACGGATCTGCTGCCAGCGAAGGGAATGGAGAATAACTGGGTTTTTTCTCTTTAGTAACTAAGCTGCAATAACTGCCCAGCTGGATGAATCCTCTCAATGGAAATATGTTCACTTTATTCTCCTGAGAATGTTCAGTAAATCAAGCAAGAGTCCTGGCGGTATATTTACTAAACTGCGGGTTTGAAAAAGTGGAGATGTTGCCCATAGCAACCAATCAGATTCAAGATAACATTTACTTAGTACGTTCTACAAAATCACAGCTAGAATCTGATTGGTTGCTATAGGCAACATCTCCACTTTTTCAATCCCGCAGTTTAGTAAACATACTCCCAGAGCTTGATTCAGCGTTATATACACAAAGACTGTGCCTGATCCTCATACCCTCTGGTACTCTTTGTTTTTAGAAACACTAACAAAACACATGTTGAATGGATATATATATGTCTCTTACTTGCATTTTTGTTAAGTTTTGCAGCTTGCTGTAGGCTTCAACAAATCCCGAAAACTGAAAAGCTAATTGAAACCAACGCTAGTGAAGACGGCATTCTGGAAATACCCCTCTATAAATATATTTGTCAAAGTCAAAAAAAGTCGCCATCGGCTGTGAGAACAGGTGTTTCTCATACTTTTATACAGTGCATACATATTGGTGGTTAACTAATGTAATATATAAAGCTTTTTTTTAATGCAATCAATGTTAGATAATATTATTTCTTAAAATAAAACAAAATAGTGCATATTAATTTTTGCTTAAAAAAAACATATATAAATTATGTTACAGTATTATTTAAAATATAAATATTACCTTTTCTATAAGTTAAGTAATACATATATATAGGGAAACCCGGTGAGAACCGCCTTAAATGAAACTATAATGACTATAGTACTTTATTAACAGCATTCAATAACTTTTTTATATACTACATTACATGTAGAAATGTTAACAATGGCGTATAATAAAAAAAATAACTATATTATAAATCACTATATTAAAGGAACTAAATAACTTCTTTATACACTACTTTGTATGTATAAGTTCTTCTAACGAAGTTACATTGCTGGGCATGGTCAACTTGGTTCCCCATCAACAGTGGCAAAAACAGCGGCCACTTCATTGACATTAGGTGTGTTGTACCGACGCTTATCGGTGGCCTATCACCATATGGACCTCAAACTTGTCTCCACCTAATGTTTGGGTATCTTCATTCTCTTGTTTTTCGACTTTGTGCATCATCCTTAGACTGTGTAAGAGGCTTCACTTGATGTAACACAGTGTTAAGATCGTTCATCAATGTTATACTACAGTTTGGATCTCTAGCCATACGGTGCTCACTCGCCTGTTGACTATCAAGGATATAAAGTTGGGCGTAACTTGGAGTAACTGAAGTATCTGGATGCCAGCTTCCTATTAAGTGATGTATAGCACCATGTATATTAAAGGTGTATGGTCCGCGGCCAGATAACTCAGCTATATTAGTTCTGAGATATGCGAAGGCCAACACAGAGTTGTAACTGAGTATATTATGGAGATTATGAGTACGTAATCTGAGGGGTATTTGTCATAAGCAGTTCTGCTAAATATGGTGGAACAACCACATAGGGCAACAAAATCTTTCCATTGCGACAGCTGTCTTAAAAATGGCCGTTAATCTCCTCTACCAAAAAGTGTAGGGCACTACGGTTCACACATTGCCCATCCATAGGACCCAAAGAGCAGTATTATGGCGAATAAGGCATGTCAAAAGCAAGCGGCGCATCAGTTTGTTTTGCTATACGTTGATTGCGAAGATAATATTCGTAACTGTAAGATCTTTGAACTGCGCGCTCTGGAAGACCTGTAAAGGTCCCACCACATCAACGTTCCTCGAGGACAGCCCCTAGGCATTTAAACAAAGCAAGGATAAGTGAATAATTAAATACCACAGCACACCGTGATTGAGGTCCCCGCAAGTTGCGCTGATAAATGTGGATGCAAATAACTGGCACAGTTTCCAGACTACCCAGCAAGTCACATGTTGAAGGTCACTTAACAGGGCTGCAAATAACTGTCACAGTTTCCAGACCACCCAGTAGGGCACATGTTCCTTGTAACCCAGCAGGACTGCAAATAACTGTCAGAGTTTCCAGACCACCCAGCAGGTCACATGTTCCAGGTCACCCAGCAGGTGCACAGGCAGAGTTCACTGACTGTCATAGTTTCCAGAGCAATCAGCAGGTGCACAGGTGTATTGATAACTGTCACATTTTCCAAAGGACAATGGTAATGCACGGTCATAAATGGTGGGCAGACATTTTGTGAAATAACTTTGAAACAATGCAACTGATTAATGCTTATATTTTCTGCAAATCTACATTCAAGACCTTTAATTTGGTATATGATGCACCCTGCTCAGACAATGACATCATAGAAATAAGTCACTCATAAAGTTGTACTTATGATAAGCGCCAAAAGCAAATTGGTTATTGGACTGATTACTAAAATGTTAATAAATATGCCCCATAGGCTCCTATAAACAGTATATATTTTTTTATATTTTGTTTGCAGATCTTTCCTCCAGGCGTTCTGGAAATTGTACAATGCTACCATAATATGTTGGTGCTATATATAGTGACAAAGTCATTGGATTAGTGTTTGATGGCAGGTATATTTCACCTAGGTTCCTAACATACTTGTTTTAAGACCCCAGGGAAATGTTATTCTCTGTGAGCTGCTGAAGGGCTATAGGTATGTTAAAAATCCAGAAAAGGGTCCTGGGGTTATGAATGGAGAGTGAGTGCGGGCTCCATCCATTAGGTGTATTGACCGGGTCTTCCAAGTTACCAGTGATCCTGCTGGTAATCAGGAGCTGCACCTGAGTGGTACTAGTAAAAGACTGCGGCTGAGGGAACGGTGTTTAGTTAGAGTAGGACAGCAAAGTGTTTATTTTGGAGTTTTCTTTTGTTTTATCACTGAATAAAACTGGCTGAGGCCAGTTGCCTGAAACCTTTGGACTTGTGTGAAATCTCTCGGCTGCTATAAACACCATCTACCCCAGGAGATGGTACCAGGCCCCCCAACCCGGTAACCCTATATATATAATTGATGAGATTTGTTATATTAGTGTGGGCCTGTCAGGGTCTCTGATGGTAGCAGGTCTTTACAATGCGAATCCTAGGGCTTGTACAGTTTGACACTACTCCAGCAGGGCGCGGAGTCGAACGAACAGACGGTGTTCACTAGGAACCATCGCAAATCAGTATGGTCTTAGCTGTGTCTTCTCGCAGGTCGCGGCCCCTGCTAGAGTGCTGAGCGAGGCCCTTTGGGAAGGCAGGAAGATAGTGGGGATGGAAGCTCAGAAGACCAGAAGAGTAGTAGATACTTGGTTGGAGCGTCAGCTCACTAGATGAGATAATAGCAGGTTCTTGATTGGAGCGTCAGCTCACTAGAAAAACAGAATAGTAGGTACTTGATTGAAGCGTCAGCTCCGTAGATAAGATAATAGCAGGTTCCTGATTGGAGCGTCAGCTCACTAGACAAGGTAATAGCAGGTTCTTGATTGGAGCGTCAGCTCACTCGACAAATAGAATAGTAGATACTTGATATAAGCGTCAGCTCATCAGACAAGATAATAGCCAGTCCTTGAATGAAGCGTCAGCTCACTAGACAAGATAACAGCCGGTCCTTGATTGAAGCATCAGCTCACCAGACAAGATAACAGCCGGTCTTTGATTGAAGCGTCAGCTCACCAGACAAGATAATAGCCGGTTCTTGAATGAAGCTTCAGCTCACCAGACAAGATAACAGCCGGTCCTTGATTGAAGCGTCAGCTCACCAGACAAGGTAATAGCAGGGAGAGCAGTCACAACAGGTACTCAGGGGCAACTGAAGAACAGGCACTGAATGAATGGAGGAAGTGCTTTTTGTGTTTAGCGCCAGGATTGCCTGGCCAATGGGGACGCTGACATAGGTTTTATAAGATGGCGGCACCCGGGACGGAGCGGACCGCCGGAGCCAGGTAAGTTTGCTGGGGGTCGGGTGGCCTGCCCGATACCTCGGTGGATGACAGGGCCTTGTATACCTCAGTCCGACACAGCTACAAGGGTGTATTTGCAGACTCACAAACCCCAAAAGAACATGAAGGAGAATTGTATTATTTCTCTATACCCCTTGATTCCTCCTCCGGACGTGGTTACATAGTTCAACTGTTGAGTCAAGTACCAATGTTCTGGGAAAGTATTCAGTGTGCGGTGCTGGTCTTCTGCCTTTCTGCTGCTGACTGTGATAGGTAAGGATGCTAAGTAGGGGCTGGAGGCAGCGGCTAAAAATAGAGAAATTTACCGCTCAGACGGCGCTTCCAGGCCTCTGCCTATGGAGCAATTTGAAAAGCTCCCAAGATGTCAAACACACATTTCAGTTTCTCCATTTACATAGCTATGAATAATTAATTCCAATGCTCTTTTCCCCTATCAATATAGACTCATCTATCTGATTGAGTGCCATTAAAGTGTAATAATAGTAGATATAAAGGCCAGTAGCACCGATTAAAGGGAAATGGTTAATGAAAATATAGATATAATGTTCTCTGACTCTGAAGCCACAAGTACAGTATGGAGGGCTCTATATTAGTTGGATTAGGCAATAAAGCTAAAGCTTTAAACTGATTACTAAAAGTGATTTTATATTAATGGCTATTTCCACCCAAAACCGAAAATTAATTTTAAAAAGTTAAACATTAATAAAGAATATTAATTATCTGTTGTCTCTTGTGCGTTATATACTGAACCCCTAAGCTACTGAGGTGGCTCTGGCTCCTTTATTATAGATATAAACAAGTAATTGTGCCGTTCGTTCCTAAGCACAAAAAACTATTTCTTAAGATGCAAGGGGATCACATACTTTAAAAAAATATATATTTTACAATAACAATCAGATGCAGGAAAAAGGGCAAAATTACTAGTACAAAAATATATTCTAGCCTAGCACAGGGGTGTCTCTGGGATACTCTGCCTTCCAATGGTCAGAGTAGAACATTATATTTACTGGGATAGAGTTATAAATTATATTTTTGCCAACATCAATTTCAGGCACACAGGTCATACAAGGACAATGGGCATTGTTATAATGCTGATTTTAGCTTAAGAACTATTGAATTTAGCACAGACACGGACAATGAGAATTATGTTCTAACCAAAAGCAATGTTGAATGTAGAATAGTGAGAGGCAACAGAGAATATTTAACATTCCAAGGTACTGTTGAATCTGGACAAAGACTCAGTAAATGAATATTGGTGCAGTTTATGTATATCTAGGGCCTGATTCATTAAGGATCTTAACTTGAGAAACTTCTTATTTCAATCTCCCGGACAAAACCATGTTACAATGCAAGGGGTGCAAATTAGTATTCTGTTTTGCACATAAGTTAAATACTGACTGTTTTTTCATGTAGCACACAAATATACTTGATAGCTTATTTGTACACTGAAATTTAAAGTTGATATTTGCACCCCTTGCATTGTAACATGGTTTTCTCCAGGAGACTGAAATAAGAAGTTTCTCAAGTTAAGATCCCTAATGAATCAGGTCCCTAATGTCTAAAGCTGGGTACACACTACAGAAATTTCAACCAACTTTTTATGCCGAGCGATTTTACATGCGATCGATGGTCCGATCGCTCGGCCCATGGACTGCATACACACTAACCTTGTTTAGGATGATAAAAGGAAGAGCGGACGTCCCTTTAGCGACTTTTTACAGCCATGTTGTCGTGAGCAATGACTGTAATTTCGTACTCACTGTTGTGGATCGGTCGGAAGTTTATACACACTACACAGCGGAAACGAGATTGGACCGAAAATATTAAACGGTACGACCAACCAAATGAGGCGACAATCGTCCATTTGGGCAGACTTTCGACCATTGTGTCACTGCACACACTGACCCGACTTTTGAACGAGCGGTCGTATGTCGGCTGTTTGAGCCGATTATTGGACGAAAACAGTGTAGTGTGTACCCAGCTTAAGTTAGTATAGCTTTGGTACTGGATTGTTTTTGAGTTAATACCAAATTCAATGGGAGAGCAATTCTTATTGTCCTAAGACATCTTTGATCAATAGAAGCCTTGTGATTAGAAATGCCTATACATATCCTATTGCAAAAAATAGTATCTATGGGAATATGATGGAACAATAATAGTAATACAACAAGCGATGCAGTTACATTTTGCCGCTACAAGGTAATTAGATGTGACCGCATTAGCGGTGACAGGCAATCACCGGTCTCAACGAATTGCAATCGCATCAGACATCAGACATGGAAAACAATTTATAAGCAATTCAGATTGATTGATTTGACAACAGCTCTGTCTGTCAATATTTTTGGCTACAGCTAGTTTGAAGTCCCCCCATCGGCCTCAATAACTAACTAACTATATATATATATATATATATATATATATATATATATATATTTATATTTGGCCCTTATAAACATAATTTTATTGTTGGTTTATTATGACTAGACCCAGGACCAGCTACTGTCTCTTCTATTTCCATGTTTGGCATTCTTCTTGTGACCACTGTTTTGTGGCCTTTTAATCATTGTCTGGGTTTGACTACTGTTTTACTGTTTTATACTGTTCCTGTTAGTGGTGTGTACCGTCTATATTATTCTGTTCTCCATTGCTATATCTGTTGTCTTGTTCTCTGGTTTATCGCTGAGTCTTTCTGAATATTGTTGTTTTTTTCTTTTAACAGTTCCCTTGTCTCTGTTATGGCACCATCACGGCCAGGGAGGAGTTTCAGGGACTGACAATAATATTATTATTATTATTAATAATAATAATAATAATAATAATAATTTATTGTTATAACGATAGCCTGAATGATACAGATTTTAGTGTCAGTAGAGGCTCTGGGTTGAAATCCAGCTGTTTTGACGGTTCCACAACATTATTTGCTATAAGCTATTTTACGTAAAGAAGTCAGAAACACAAATAACCACACCCCTATTTCTCAGCCACACCCACCTAGCCACGCCTATATTTCCTCAATGCCCACAAATCATTATACCATGAGGGTATAGAACTATTCAATACAGCTGAATTTAAGCGTGTATTATAATTTGCTCTTCCAACACAAGAGTACAATTCCTAGAATTTACCCTTCTGCAGGTTTCTCCACAAGCTAATTTACTGTGATTTGTTTTGCAAGTTGATTGGAAACCCCGTAAATTGCGGATATTTAATTCTGAACGATGCACATATTTTTTCTCTCTTGTCTCGTGTTCGCGGGTAGTTGGCCTAGCACATAAATGAAGCGGAAAGTCACTTTTAAATACTGAATGGTTTTCAGGAGCTCTGTAAGGGTTTCTGTCATTTTTAACAAAATCCTGATGAATTATTTATCTCCTGCAGACAGGCAGATGTAACCCGAGCGGCACAGGTTAAATGAATAATACACCAGTACAAACAAGGGATGTATTGATAGGAAGGTAGAGGACTGCACGCAGTGTTTAAGGAGCCGCAGGCTTCCCACAGCAATAAAGGATGGGAAGCTACAAAGACGGCTTTACAGACGACAAATGTACAACGAGAAGCCATGTATGCAAGAATCTTTTATTTTAGAATCCAACAGCGCTGCTATAGCAGATGGGGTGAGCTCGTAGAGCTGCCAAAACTCTCAACATTTTAAGCAAAATCAGAACAAAATAAGCCCCTCCCTTTCCCCGTGACAGATCACATGATCGCAGGGGGAATGAATCCTCCACCCCTGCGATCGGATCCTGGTGCTTGGCTGTCACGGTGACAGCCAGGCTGAAGACAGAATAGCGGAGACCAGCGGCGGGCCCCAGGTAAGTCTTTGCTGAGCTGTTGTACCGGGCCCCCTGGTGAGCCCGGGCCCGGTACAACAGTACCCCCCGTACCCCCCTGATGGCGGCCCTGATCATCATCACCATTTATTTATATAGCGTCACTGATTCCGCAGCGCTGTACAGAGAACTCACTCACATCAGTCCCTGGCCCATTGGAGCTTACAGTCTAAATTCCCTAACATACACACACAGACAGACAGAGAGAGACTAGGGTCAACTTTGATAGCAGCCAATTAACCTACTAGTAGGTTTTTGGAGTGTGGGAGGAAACCAAAGCACCCGGAGGAAATCCACGCAAACACGGGGAGAACATCCAAACTTCACACAGATAAGACCATGGTCGGGAATTGAACTCATGACCCCAGCGCTGTGAGGCAGAAGTGCTAACCACTTACCCACCGTGCTGACCTCTCCTACATTGTCATGAAGCCACACCCCTTTCTTTGTCTGAGAATCGGGACTGTCCCACCAAAACAAGGACTGTTGGGGATTAAGTACACTACCCCCAGGGCAGCCCATGTGGTGAATGGGGTCCCATCCAAAACACATCCACTCTGCACCTCTCTGGTGATTGCACCCAGTACCATATAGTCAATATTCCCTCTATTTTAAGCAATCAGCCAATAAAAAGCTAAAAAGCATTATCTAATGAGGAAGCCCCCTGAAGGTCTGTATAGTGAATCTGCTGTTTATTATAATCCTGCACAAGTTATTTTTACTATCCGTTGTTAACACTTTCATTTCCAGATTGCTCACCTATTTATTTCACATTTTGCTTAATTTGGGAGCAGCAACTTTGGGGTTTGAACCATTAAACCATTGGCTGATTCATTAGGAACTAGAAACATCACTGAAGCATAAAGCAGTTGTGTCTCTAGTTCCTAAAGAAGATATCCGGTATGTAAGTGCTACCAGGACTACGACACAAAGCTTTTGAGGCTCACACTAGGACCAGAGAGAGGTGTCAGACACAACTAATAGCAAAACTAGTAGAGACTGGACAAAGACAAAGTCAGAAGCCAACACTAAAGCCGGGATAAATTATAAATGGAGATCAAACAGACTCGGAGACAAAGCAGGAAATAAAATCAAATAATAAAATGATACCGAATGCACTCAGAAACTCTAGATTAGAGGTGTCCTCAAGGGCTACGTCTGCTCTAGAATAATGGAACTTCATTGAACAGCACAGTTAGATAGGTATAGACCTTTAAAATGTTTAAACTTTGGGTAGGTTCACATTAATGTCTTGGGTTCATGTTATTGTTATATAAGGATTGAGGTAATGTTACAATTGTGATTTTTCATTCGACATTTTCCACTCACTGACTTTCAGGTGCTAAAAATTGCTTCTCCAAAAATGGAGCAGATTTCTGGCAATTTAGGTATTTATTAAGAAAAAGTGGCTACAAATCTCCGCTTAACAGCTGTGAAATTATGTGCAGGTATATTAGGATTTGCATATCATTTCACTGCTTGAAACTTCATATGCATGTTGTCACTGTGTTCTGGTTCATCTTGGTCACTTTCTTGACATCTGGGAGCAATCAATGGATCAATCACTGTTGAAGGGCACCTGTCCTGCTTTGTGTTGATGCTGATAGTGTTTTACACACTAGCTTCCTGGTTCTGTACCTACTGCTCCTGTAGTTTGTAATAACAAGAATAATTATTTCAATTAGGCAACATAATTTTTGAGTGTCGTTACGCTTTAAACATCATAGGCAAATGTCTGTTTTTAAATCCACATGTCTATAATTCATTACATTGTCCCATCTGGCGACTTCCTTTTTAAACATATTTATTTCCCTAAGAGCTTTCATAACTTACATGAGCTTATATAATACAATTTGTTCTCCGTCGAACAACAAGCAAAATAAATCTTGCACAAGGCATTACACAGAACATATAAAGAAATGTATAATTAATTAAGCGTTAAGGGTGATATAGGGAGTGCCAAGTCCCCATATTTGTAAAAATGTTGGAGTTCTGCCCATTTCCATGGCTAACAGCTTTTTGGTACTGTATAATTTCTGTATTCTGGCCTGACCATTGGGAATCAGATGATTATTGATAACCGGCAGTCTATGAATATGCAACAGCTGTGATTTGTGCAGTTGTCTAATAGAGAACTGGAAACTGTCCCCCAGGAAACATACGAAGGGGTTAAATTACTAATTATTATAGAGTATTTTGCCAAAGGTGGAGGATTATGTCCTCCCAAGTCATTACCAATTTTTGGAACTGGGAACAGGTACAGTAAATACTGGGATTACCATCTAGAGTATATTACCAAAAATGGCAATAAGCAATTGTTGTTAACCTGTAAAATAAAGGCCTTGTCATTGGTCTCGTGCTTGTTTGGCGCTAGCTCCAACTGATAAAAAAAATAACCCAGTAGCACCAAATGATACAACCTTGCTGAGAACGCGCACACCAGGGACTATACGCGACATGACTTGAAACAGGTAATGTGAAAAGAATGAATTTCCTCTTCCTTAAAGAACAATGCCCTCAAAAGCTAAGAATTCACTTTTGGGTGAAATATCCAAAGTACAAGACAAAAGGTTTCTCTGGAAAAGAAGTCTTCAACATCGCCATGATGTTCCGTGACAAAATGGTGAGACACACTCGTACTGTGTTTCCTGGTTTCCAAGTTTACATTTATACTTATTTTGGAGATTTGTTTCATGGCTGCTTGGATTGCCCATACCTGGATCCAGCTTTGCTCTCCCCAACAATCCCTCCCAGGGAAAGACAAAATCATTTCACAGGTTGTCTGTGCATTACAAGCAGTTTGCGGCCAGGATCATAGGGCCCATCCCCCCTCCCCCGTCTGTTTGGGACCCCTAATGGCGGCCTTACCCCATAGTTGCCTTAAAACTCCCAGATTATTTGGAGAGCTCCTGATCCCCAGGAGAACAGGCTAAGCAGCCAAGGGGCAAAGTTTTGGTGACACAACCTTCAAGCACCGGATTTGCATCGCCGTTCCATGTGCTGTCACGGAGCACTGTGTGTGTACATTCTGCATTACGCATTGTGTGACATTTATAGTATATTAATAGAACTGATATGATGGTATCAATTCATTATGCGGTGAGGTTGGGGTAGAAAACAATAAGTCTGGGCGGAACCAAAATTTATAGGGGATATCCGGATAGAACACTTTAGACCAAAATCAGCCTAAAGCCAAATTATTAAAACTTTGCAGCCAGATGCACAATATTTCCGTCACAGGTTTGGACATTTCACTCATATCTAAGCTGTGCAAATGTCTTAGATCAACATTTTAAATCTTCTAGTGAGAAATGTATGAATTAAACATGACCAGGATAAAATACAAATGATTTGACAGTTTCTAGGCCCACTGCTTATAAATATATGAAGAGCTTTGTGGATATATCCCACTGTGCAGTAAAATATTCCCTGCATTGGTTGGAGGCTGGAAAAATGGTTCTTCTGATCATTTGTATTAAACAGCTTGCAGGAAATCTTAAACGTGGGAACCTAATGAGAGAATCAATGCCTATAAATGCTGTATAGCCCAACTCGGGGTGCGGCTTGTGAAACAAGAAGTGAGCGGCTCCTACCTGGTGTCCGGCTGTGGCGATGGCCCTTGCGATGTCACTGCAGTCTCCTGGGCCCATCAATCTACTGTGAAAAGATCAGAGAGGGGCCTCTACGGAGCAGAGACAGACCCACATTTTTTTATTGGCTGGTGTATACTGTATGCTATATAAAGTGCATGTGTTAGATGCTGGGCACACCATATGGCGAAGTCCCAGTGATGAAACGCGTTAGCCTAACACCAGAGCCGCAACTTAGAATACTAGCACCTGGGGCGAGAAAGACAAATGCCGCCCACTAGCCCTCAATTTTAACCAAATAAACCTAATATATTCCTAAACTGCGCCCCCCTTCAGCGTTGCGCCCTGGGCGCCGCCACTATCGCACAGCCCTAGTTACGGCCCTGCCTAACACAGTCCATGTTGTGGAGTACTGTATGCTGGTCTGCTGTGTGTAGCAGCTAAAGACATAATGTTGTCTTTTCTGCTGGCTGTATATGGTGAGATGCATTGATGCAATCTTTCTCTGGTACCCACAGTAACTGTTAACTATCAAGCTCCCTAATAAAATATAGTTTTTAATGCACTATGGAGCTCCCCCTTTGTTATCTTTACAGAATCATTCTCATTGGTGAGGATTCGAGGATAACTTTATAAAATGGCTGCAAACAGACTAACGGAAAGTCTAGGGGCAAGAAATCTCTCTGTGTTTCTTTTGCTGAGAAGATTATTTCAATTAGCAGCTTGACTCTGGTTCTGCACAACTGATTAATTGACTCATGTTTTAGTCTATGTATGTATATATATTGTGAGAAAGTACAGCATTCACATGAATCCGACACAGATATGCTGAACCACTTAACTGTTTATTAGCAGTTGTCATGATGGTAAACTGTTCTAGTGATGGTACAGCAATCATCCAGAAAAAGGAACACAAAATCCCCACCACCTACACCTATATAAACATTACTTCCTTGTCTGCAAGCCGGCCACTTACTGGCATCGGTGGTCCCACCCACACATACAGACAATGTTTTTATCCTCCACCCCAAGCACTACAACAAATCACAGCAAAGCATAACCAATCACACCCATGTGGAACACCTGTGTGTGTGTGTGTGTGCTAAAAGAGGATCCCGGGGAACCTTTAACCCTGTCTGCATCCTGCTGCTGCAGACCACATGTGTTTTTATCAGTCCCCTTATAGGGGAACTGTGGCAAATATGCCTCTTTGCCACAATATATATATATATATATATATAGATAGATATATATATAGATATATATATATATAGTGGCAAAGAAAGATATTTGCCATAGTTCCCTGTAAGGGAACAGGTAGGAACAGTTAGTCTGCAGCAGCTAGGTTCCTCTCTTAGCACACACACACACACACACACACACACACACACGTGTTCCACATGGGTGTGATTGGTTATGCTTTGCTGTGATTTGTTGTAGTGCTTGGGGTGGAGGATAAAGACACTGTATGTGTCACACTTTTACACAAGGAATATCACTGACTGGTATTAGCGCTACTAACCTGACAGGCGCGGAGTCTAACGCACCACCGGTGTTCACAAAGGACCCCCGCAAGGAGGTTTGGGCTTTGCTGCGTGCGATGTGCAGGTCGCGGTTCTCCCAGGAAGTCACCAGTGCAGCGATTAGAGGATAGTCAGACAGGCCGAGTCGAAACCAAGGAAGCGAGGTACCACAGAGAGTAGGCAAGAGTAGTCAGGAACGGTCCAAAGGTCAATACCAGTAGAGGCAGCGAAGTACAAGGGATATCCGGAAGAGAGGTCAAACAAGCCAAGGAGTCAAATACACAGGAGGTCAGGAACAGGAATATAAACTAAATGCTGGAGCTGGTTAGAACCAATACTCTGGCACTAGACATGTGTCAGAGGCTGCTTTAAGTACTCTTAGGTGCCTCCTGATTGGGTTAGGGAGATTTAGGCAGTTTAGACATGCTGGCTGCAGACAGGTGAGTAGAGATAGAGTTCTGCTGCTAGGCAACAGGACGTGGATTGTGGAGAGAAGGTGCCCATCTCTGGCGCCTGTGGAGAGCGCGGAGACGGCACCTGACAGTATGTGTGGGTGGAACCACCGATGCCAGTAAGTGGCCGGCTTGCAGACAGGGAAGTAATGTTTAGCCAGGTGTAGGTGGTGGGGATATTCGTGTACTGTTACTGGATATGATCGCCGTACCGGCATTGGAGCTGTTTTACCCTCCTGACAACTGCTAATAAACAGGTAAATGGTTCAGCATACCTTTGTCCGATTCCTGTGAATGCTGTACTTTCTCACAATATATATATATATATATATACACATATATATATATATATATATACACACACACATATATACACAGTGGTCAAAGTGGAGGTGTGACATACACCTGTATACCCCCGATTATTTTATATATATATATATATATATATATATATATATATATATATATATATATAGTGTGCATTTGATGTAAGTGACTGAAATGTGATAGTTTTGCAATGCAGACAGTAGTGTGTTATACCACACACACACATATATATTTATTTATATGTGATAACAAAATATCAAGATGTGACAATAAATAAGGGTCAGCACAGGAGGCTGGACTGTATAGCTTTCACTTTATGGCTTAAGTTTAACATATATTGCTTCTTACATCCCCAACAACACAGAATAAATATAATCAGAAGGAGGCGATGCATGAAATCTGCGGGATTACCGGGCACCAGTGCCTCATTTAATAGTGTCATTCCAAGGGGGGGATTTGTATGGTTGTGTTATAATAAGCCCGGACTTTATACACTGACATTCCATTATTTCTTCCAGTATTACACTGCTCGGTTTTAGACTTCATTCTGCCAAAGATTAAGATATCTGCTACAGTCCTACTTGAATAAAAAAGAAATAAATTGTAGACATTATGACATTGGTGACAATCAGTGGAAAAGTTTTATCACACTCAATCTAGCAATCAGCAAATGATGTGTAATAATTCTCAGCAGCATTTTATGTTTTCACATAGTTTGCATAATTTTGCCATACAGATATCAAATACAATTACAAACTCATCTTGCAAGTCTTGGTAACCCATGCTGGTTGCTGACACATGTTAGTAAGTCATTTTTATGTCTTGAAACTTTAGGGGTTCCTCACTGTGGGGCAACTCATCCCCACCCCATGGTAACACATTGCTTAGTGTTCATCTATCATTATCATCATCATTTATTTATATAGCACCAATATATTCCGTAGCGCTTTACAATTTGGGACAAACACAGTAAACTAATAAACAAACTGGGTAAAACAGACAAAGAGGTGAGAAGGCCCTGCTCGCAATCTTACAATCTATGGGACAATGGGAGTTTGATACATGAGGTTAAATCTACATTTTGCATTTCGGTCCAGCCAGACTGCAAAGGTAAAAGTGACTCTTAAACTAAATGATGCCGTCACACAACAATGTTGGTCAGGGGGCAGTTGTCATGTGTTAAATTGTGTAACAGGTGGTAATAGGGTAATGTAGTGAGGTTAAGAGGGTGGTTGAGGAATATGATAAGCTTGTCTGAAGAGGTGGGTTTTCAGAGAACACTTGAAAGTTTCTAGACCAGAGGAAAGTCTTATTGTGCGAGGGAGAGAAATCCATAGAGTGGGTGGGTGCAGCCCGAAAAAAGTTTTGTAACCGGGAATGGGAGGATGTATAAGGGTGGATAAGAGACGCAGATCTTGTGCAGAACGGAGTTACTGAGTTGGGAGATATTTTGAGACAAGAGAGGAGATGTATGTCGATGCAGTGTTGTTGATGGCCTTGAAAATTAGTAAAAGTATTTTATATTGGATTCTGTAGAAAACCGGCAATCAGTGTAGAGACATACAGAGTGATTCAGCAGAGGAATAACGATTTGCAAGGAAAATCAATTTTGCCGCTGCGTGAAAAATAGATTGTAGGGGTTCGAGTCTGTTTTGGGGAAGACCAGTAAGGAGGGAATTGCAATAAAGACATTATAGATGACTTCCCTTTATACATTCAATCAGCTAGAATAGGAGGTGTGTACTGACTGTGACACCTGATTGAACGGCCTCACCTCCTGTCCAATCAGGTACTGCATTCAGTACATATCTCCTGCCAATGGCGAGTTTGAAGCTCCCACACAATAAATCTCGCTAACAGCGAAGGTCTCTGCACCACCGGTCACACGATCAGAGATGTTATTGACCAGTCCTACAAGGGGAAACGGCATGGATTGCCTGATATTTTAAAGGCACATTCTACAATGGCTGTGGCTCTCTCCTAGCCACGCAAGGCTCAACGAACAACATCTGTAAAGCAGTTGGGTTGTCATCTCTGCACACCTTTACTAGACATTATGTATTAGATGTCTCATCAGTGGTCGAAGTGGAAATTTAGAAGTGGCGGTATGAAAAATGTAAGTGACTGGAATATTTTACAATGAAAGCAGTAGGAGAAGAGACGTTATCACCGAACACCAGCCCACGTCGACTGCTGTGTCTCATCCTCTGCTGACGCGCAGTTTAGGAGGAAAATCCTCCAAGAAGTTGTTCAATAAAAAGTTGAATTATCATTCCTCCCCGCTTTTAGAATCCAGAAAGCGGGACAAAATAAGCTCTGCCCCCAATCCGCCCAAACTCCACCCACAAAAATACGTATTTAGGCAAAACTCTACTCACTTTCCCCTTAAGCCCTGACCCTTTTATGGGTCGCGAATCAGGATCTCCCATCAAAATTGGGTTTAAGTTGGAGGCATGAATTGTTGTTCTGTGCTGTTATTCTTAAGCCCACCCTGTTGATTTATACTGCTTTGGTATGTCCCATTGTAAGGGCTAATATGGAGTATGCATATTAAATGAGAGAATAATATTCACCGTTAATTTACCTTACTTGTGATATTCCATGGCAGACCAATGTTCTCACTTGTGTGCTATATTTATGTTTTCGTAGGACAGACACCAGAGTGAAGGAGGACTCACCTTATACGCCCTCCATTCTTTTTCTCCTGGAGTTAACCCATTGTAAGGGCTGCCATGGAGTATTCAAGAAAAAGAAATTAACGCATAGTATAATTCTCCCATATCTAATTTAGGAGGAAAATCCTACAAGAAGTTGTTCAATAAAGTTGAATTATCATACCTTCCCACTTTTAGAATCCGGAAAGCGGGACAAAATAAGCTCTGCCCCCGATCCGGCCAAACTCACCCACAAATGGACTTATTTAGGCAAAACTCTATTCACTTTCCCCTTATGCCCTGACCCTTTTATGGGTCGCGAATCAGGATCTCCCATCAAAATTGGGTTTAAGTTGGAGGCATGAATTGTTGTTCTGTGCTGTTGTTCTTAAGCCCATGGAGTATGCAAATTAAATGAGAGAATAATAATCACTGTTAATTTCCTTTGCTTGCGATATTCCATGGCAGACCAATGTTCTCCCACGTGTGCTATATTTATGTTTACGTAGGACAGACACCAGAGTGAAGAAGGAATCACCTTAAATGCCCTCCATTCTTTTTCTCTTGGAGTTAACCCATTGAAGGGCTGCCATGGAGTATTCAAGGAAAAGAAATTAACGTTGAGTATAATTCTCCCGTATCTTATTCAACATCATGCTTCTTGCGGCACTGAAAAGGTTAAGAATCCCATTTACACCTCATAATCCAGATATGTCTACTGTATATCTCGCTCGCCGGAACCAGAGACAATCTTAATTCTTTTTAGCCTTTATTGTGTAGCAGAAGTTCAGGTCTATTTATTTCAGTTCGGCTGAGTTAATGCTCTCTCCCAGCTGCCGTCTCTTTTATTTGTCACATATATTTTAAAAATATGTCAAGTGCGGCTTGAAAGAGCAAATAATACATACTCCCCTGGGGCTGAAACAACCAGCACAGTGAAAGGGATCATTAACTATTAAAGGGTTACATCCACTTTATGCATGAACCAAACTCGTTATTAAATGATCTTTGCAGTAATGTTTCAAAATAATGATTCTATGTTTTCTTTTCAAGGTTTTGTTTGCGTGATACTTTGGCTTTCTCAGTGAAAAGTCGGGTAGCGTTGGTACAGGTAAATTCACTTAAACTATCAGCAGCATTGCATTATTTACTATTTCTGCTTCCAACACAATGCTGATTAACATACATTGAATTTATTTTATTTTTAAAAAGCAAAAAAAAATTAAAATGTTTAGGGCTCCATTGCAGTCGTTAGTTTTGTGACTGCAAAATACTCGCTGACTGTCCTGAGTTTCTGAGAATTCATCTACACTCCCTGGAGTGTAGGCCACCGCCCGCATCCAGCCTCTGCTTCTGGTAACGATGGAGCATTGACGATATGACATGCTACGTTAAGCCTTCCCTGGCGGGTTCTGCCATCATAGCCCCACCCTCGAGGAGCAATGATGAGATGTATCATTGCAGGGTGGGGGCTGTGACGGGCGGGAAGGAAGGGTTATAAAGTAGATAAGTATAGACTACAGGGCACTATCTTTAGTGTAGCCAAATGTGAAGAAGAGCTTGGGTATTGTAAGCAGTGTTTTAATGGCGAGTCTGGGAGGTAGGACAACATGGGTAGAGAGGATCCCTTATG
The DNA here is from genome assembly GCF_038048845.1 of Mixophyes fleayi. Taxonomy (NCBI): domain Eukaryota; kingdom Metazoa; phylum Chordata; class Amphibia; order Anura; family Limnodynastidae; genus Mixophyes; species Mixophyes fleayi. The sequence continues at coordinate 20,488,969 of NC_134404.1, read as the reverse complement.
TTTTGTGATTGTCACACAGTTTTTATGTTTTTTTTTTACCTTTTTTGTTTTATGATAAACTTTCTACCTGAAAATCTGCTGCATTTGACTATGATCAATTTGAAGCAAAGTTGCATGACCCGACTCTTGCCTTCATCTGCCTCGATCCTGCGGGACTGTTTTATACACTCTAGTTCGAGGGAGGACATGTAAGGATGACATAAGGCAACTTTACAAGTTAAAATGCAATCCAATAAAATTAAGTAGTCAGAGGCAGTTATGTAAATATAAACTACCAAAGTAAGACCATTTAAAAATATTGCCATACAGATGCTTTCATGGTAATTCCTTCATACTGATATTCGGTGGCACTGGCATAAATGTTTCTGGGAAAACAAAGTGGCGCAGCGTGGGACTTGTAGGATTTTTGTACGACATGTGGCTTTTTCTACAGGGGCATGTTATGAATATAATATAAGCAAACAGCCAAACTTATCATCACCATTTATCATCATCACCATTAACTTACATACTTAAGAGCTTTACTCTCAGCAAATTGCTGACATAATTTATCATGCACAGCACCGTATATGAGATAACTGTGCAGTACACGCCAGTAACAGGTCCATAGGAGGAGAGGTTCTGGTGAGAATGTTCCACATCTGGAACATTTGCAAATTTCACTCAACCACTGCAAACATACAGTATATCATTATACAGCGAATAATGTGTCTGATTCATGTCTTTCAATGGAACAATCTGACAATATGCACATAATCTTCAGGATAAGCGATTCTGAGAAACGATATTTACTTGGTGACCCTTTAATCCAATGGTAGAATGGTATTTATAGCATGATACAGTCCAGTGCCAACTCGCCTGTCAGATTGTTTCATCCTAACTGTCTGTGACTTATGGCAAGAGACATCTGCACAGTAAGAACTAAAGATACAATCTCACCCAAACAAGCAAAGTTACTTCTCCTAAGGAGAATTCGCTTATTTGCATGTTTTTACTACGGTGTAGTTGTACCTTCCCCTATCTATTCTCTCTACAGCTCTGCACATGCTGAGTAAAAAAAGCCTATCCTGCACTGATGAGTCCATTAAAGGTGAAACAATTTGCAAGTAAAATTCAGTCTTGGCACTTACATATGACATGTAATGGGTAAAGTATTGACACAATGTGCAACCATGGAAATGGTCTTCTACTGAAGATGTTCTGCTTATTATTATAGTGCTTTCTTTTACTTACCTTAAGGTAGCTAGACACAGCAGCCTGATTTAGAGTTAAACGTGAAAATGGGACTTTAACGTCCACCTATTTGTACATTTACATTTTTACGGATATATTTTAAGTTGCTGGAATCTTCACCATTATCATCTATTTATATAGCGCCACTAATTCCACAGCGCTGTACCGAGAAATCACTCACATCAGTCCCTGCCCCATTGGTGCTTACAGTCTGAATTCCCTAACACACACTCACACAGACACACACAGACTGTCACTACTTACTCGCCCTCGCTCTGGCGCCGTCTCCCTCGCGCTGCTGCCCGGCACTTCCGGGAGGCGGCTCGCATGACGGCATCTCGGGGTGGGCTTTTCAAACCTGCCTGGGTATTTAAACTGCGCTCGTCCAGTGTCAGAGCAACTTTGCTGCCAGCTCCTGACCCCTGATTCTGGATCCCTCTGTCTAGCCAGTCTCTTCCTCTTTGATCTCTGTGTACCGTACCTCTGCCTGCTGACCACGCTCCTGATTGCTCTCTGTGTACTATATTACGGCCGGCTGATCTCACTCCTGATTGCCTTCCATGTACCTTCTTCTTCTGTTTGTCCCGGTGTACTTCTGTCCTGTCTCCACCGTACTACTCCCTGGGGCATCCTAGAGGGCCGCGACCTGCGAGTTACCGGCTGCAAAGTCCATCCTGCCTTGCAGCGGTTGTTGGTGAATACGAGAAACCCGTTAGACTCCGCAACTCTAGGCCTGCCAGCACCAATCAGGGTTAGTACCTGGGTCCTTACCTTCTGGATGGTAACACAGTTAAACACAAACCAAGAGAGACTGAGGTCAATTTAATAGCAGCCAATTAACCTACCAGTATGTTTTTGGAGTGTGGGAGGAAACCGGAGCACCCGGAGGAAACCCATGCAAACACGGGAAGCACATACAAACTCCACACAGATAAGGCCATGGTCGAGAATCAAACTCATGACCCCAGTACTGTGAGGCAGAAGCGCTAGCCACATAAGATATGTTCTAGCTTATAGATATGATCGTCATCATCAACATCATCAACAACTCGTCAACTTGCACTAGACCTATAGAATGCACAAAGATACCCCTCCTAAAAGGCATATCTTAAGGATACATGTAAGTCAAACTCCGCCACATCTCTAACCTGCTGTACGGGACTTACACATAAATGCCCCTGAATCGCCACAGCCAAGTAAAGGCAACTATAAGTCCAACTCAAAATAAGTTGTGGGCATGTGCGGAGCAACAATCTTATACAAGTCCATTTTTATCCAGCACTCACGTCTATATCAGACCTGTGATGTGGAACCTTTTTTGAATCATTTAGTTACTGAGGATCTGACCACATAAAACAGAGCTACAAGTAAACGCATTAAAATCACATTTCCAAGCAAAAAACCACCGACCTAATGGTGTAATGATTAACAGTCATAAAATGCATTAAATCTCCATTCTTCTGCTGCAGCCGGAGCTTTTATTAAAATCAATCAGAATTATTACCACTCGTGTGTGTAAATGCAGCTTCACCCCATGTTATAGGTCGCTTCAAAGGCTGGAAATGAGGCAGAATATCAAAGAGCGTTTCTCTCCCTGACTTCACATTGATCTCCCCCTTCTCTCTGGTGGATTTGCAGCCTAGTATATATGTCCCAATTACCCTGACTGCAGACAGAAATCATACTGGTTAACTCCGGAGCTGCGCAATTTTATGTGAAATAAAATGTAAGATATATATATATATATATATATATATATATATATATGTATATATTACCAAATCACCTTTATCAGGGTATAGTTACTGAAATATTATATTCACATCTATAGTAATGAAATAAAGGATTAATAATGTGCACATTTCTAGAACCTTCGCAAAGAAAGCAAAATCCGGCCTTATCTGTATTTGTAACAAGGCACCGTAGAAAGGGTATTATTTAGCACAGTTCCATTGTTTGCCTGCTTTTCCCCAAAATTCCTTTATGTCTTCCCAGAGGTGACCTCCTATTGAGGCGTGATATTCCTCTTACGATGCAATAGGTTGGAGGCATGGCCAGCTGTGCTGTCCTTGTGTGCTCTTCATAGACACCATGATTTGGGTAACAGTACAATGGAAAATATAATGGCGTCTGTATATACCAACATCACTGTAAGACCCACATATGAAGCCCTGGATGTCCGCCTTATGGTTACTGACATATCTAACGTAGGTTCATGAGTCAATGGGCCCTCGGCCTTGGAGCACCATGAAAGTGTTGGCTGCCTGAGGTTTTTGCAGCAAAGCATGACACAGCTCATGGTGGAAGCTACGGTACTAGGTGGGAGCATCCGTTGGCTAGAGATGGGAGCTGACACTTGAGTATTTGGTTGAGGATTGCAGCTGTATTCATCCAATACTCCTGCTTAAAGTTGGGTTGAAGAAGGTGTACAGCATTATGACACACGGGGACAGCAAGTCTACGAGAGCCTCTTCCCCATGTGACTACTTAATAACTTGCTGCCCAGCAGCTCATAGATGTTCTAAGCTCTGGCCATTGGTAATGGGTACAGGGTACAGTAGAGTCCCCCTCTACCTATGTGTGGGGCAGCCCATACCTAGATTATATACCATCAACAGGACCCAGAGAAGAAGCAGACAGAGCTGTGTTAGTTTCTAATAATGACACTCGTTACACCGCACTGTCTAGTTTTCATCTCTTTGGATTGTCAAAGTTAATTGGGGCCCCCTTTTCTAGTTGACGGAGGATGTGGTGGCTAAAAATAGACTTGATGGGTGAAGAATGTGCTTTAAAGATCTCCAAAAATGTTTCATATTAATTTAGTGAGGCTGTCAGAAAATCCTATCCTGCACTGAGGAGTCCGAACAAGGACGAGACTGTTTATAAGCGGATATTTTTGTGTTAGCACGAACCCAAGTCATGCTCTAAAAACACAATGGGTAAAGCATTGGCTGAAAAGCCTGATATATAAAAGACATTACCTGAAGTTTAACATTATATGTTGTTGTGACTGGATAACTGATAAATAACTTCTGATATAAATTTATTTAAAGGAAATAGCGCAGGGCACTTATTTATATAATTGCACATGCACTTATTTTTTTATATTGTGTATATTTTGAGATAGGAAATCGTTATTTCTGAGACCAGAGTAGAAAATTAGTTTTTTCTGTAACCTTTCTAAAGGAAATGTCTTATTTCTGATATATATCTGATACAATGAGCCTTTGTGGATGGAGGTATTTTGTGTATTGGGATGTGTTTTGTATGGAAGTGTCATTGTTTGGGGTTTGTAAGGTTGCTAGTGGAAACCTCCAATTAGGCATATGTGGATGGGAGTCTGATAGCAGGAATTGCTAAGTTTTGTTATGTGTCAAATGCCTGCTCTGGCCAAAGGCCCAGAAGGGGGTCGTTACTGTGTGGCTTTTTGCCAGAATGTTCAAACCTTTCTGAACATTGTAAACAGCATGTAATGTAGGACATCACAGCGTCTCTAGAATTTCATAGATAAGTGTAAATATTGTTGGCTTTGCAATGCATGTAAATCCATGTTTGTGTAAACACATTGCTTTCTGATTCTAAAAATAGCCTGTGTCCAAACTGTATAAAAGTCTCTGGCTTGTATTGAAAAGTTGTTCTTCTGATTTCATCTGACCTTATCACTGGTACCTCCAACCAGTGTGAGAACAAATAAACATTACTTGCTTCAAATACCTGCTTGCATCTTCAATATTGCTGTATTTCTGTGATCTACAGATTAGACCCTAAATCTAATCCGTTCGCCGGCTGTTCTGAGGTTTGGACCCAAGCTTTTCCAGTACCACCGCTATGCCTGCTACCCAGCAGCCCAGGTCAATGTGATAGGCCAGGGGGGGATTCATCCACAGCAACCCTGATCCATAGTAAGAGGTCGGGAGTACCAGCCCAGGTACACCAGTAACGGGGTACACTCGCAGCGTCAGTTCCCCAGATGAAACCCAGTTCTGGTAAGGAGTCCAGTGGTGGCATCGTTTGTAAGCCCCTCCTACTGCGACAAGAGGGCGCATTTGGAATAACGAAAGGGTACGGTTCCCCACAACAACAGACAGGATGGCATAGGCGGTCTATCCTGTCACAATTGTGTTCTCTGGTAGAACAGATACTTCTAAATAAAAATGATCCAAATTGTCAAAACTGTTCCATGCAATGCTATTTGTTTCTCTGTGGAATTTGGCCCTAAGCTATCCCGGTAGTATTCCCTAAAGCAATTTTTTTCCTCCCAAAATTCACATCCCACCATAAAGCAAAATTAATTGTTTTCCTGGCCCTATTTATAGACAAGGGGAGGGCAACGTAATTGAGAAATTTAAAGATCGGATCACTGAAATTTTGCACCTCTACCCGCCCTGTTTGTCTGTGAAAACTCAATTTGCAGAATTTTTTTCGCAATGTCACTTATAGTTACACTGAAGCCAAGAAAACCGTTATGCAAATGTTGTGTTTATTAGGTGTTGAGCTAATTAAATATAAGCTGAACATTCCGAAGCATTTCATTACAAAATATGTAGGCTTATTTCTATATTACTTTGCTATATTGCTCTTATTTATTATACTTATGTCTGGGGAAAATTTTTTAGTCCCAAGATTTCAACAAGCAACTAAACAGCATGACAGCACATTAAATATAATGAAAACGATATCCTTTTTCTTAATGGGATATACTGCACAGTTTGATTGTGCTAAATGGTACACAGCTTATTTAAAATCCTTCTTGGATGATAGTTTCCTAGTAATTGAAGTTTGTCTGTTGATGATTCGCAATTTTTCTCATTTTAACTAGATGCAGAGAATTATGCAACTAAATTGTAACTTCAAATTATGGCTAAAAAAAATGGGGGAAAAAAAATTATATTCCAAAATCCTTCCTCCCAAGCATTCCGAGTAATGAACTTCACACCTGTAAATACTGTATAAATACATTTAACAAGCGCAGACTCTAAGGGGCCAGGGGCTGGCTGGGTTGGGGTCAGGGGGGCATCTGAAGCCAGAGTAGGCAGCCTTGGGCTGGGTGACTGGACTACTTGGATTTTTTTACCTTTAAAATGTTCCTAATATACTGCTGATCCAGGATAAACAAGGTTATTATGGTTATTGTGGTTTCAAAGAGCTAATGAATTATGACGGCAAGATTTATTGAAACATTTACCTTTATTATTACAATAAACATAATATAAAAGTGAAAGAAAATTAATACTTGGGCAGCACGATGGCTCAGTGGTTAGCACTTCTGCCTCACAGTACTGGGGTCATGAGTTCAATTCCCAACCATGGCCTTATCTGTGTGGAGTTTGTAGGCTCTGCCCGTGTTTGCATGGGTTTCCTCCGGGTGCTCCTGTTTCCTCCCACACTCCAAAAACATACTGGTAGGTTAATTGGCTGCTATTAAATTGACCCTAGTCTCTCCCTCTCTGTCTGTCTGTCTCCCTCTCTGTCTGTGTCTGTGTTAGGGAATTTATATATTAGGGAATTTAGACTGTAATTTCCAGTGGGACAGGGACTGATGTGAGTGAGTTCTCTGTAAAGCGCTGCGGAATTAGTTGGGCTATATAAATAAATGATGATGATGATGATGATGATGATGATGATGATAATACTTAGCTTCCAATATTGAATCTCACAATATGTTCAAGTAACAGTCAATTACCAGGACCCATCTTTTCAATGAAAGCTGGAAGAACATCAAAATAAACTCTGGCACCTTTCTCTATACAGGTCCAGTCTGAGGCAATGGTCTCTCTGGTTTTTACACTAGAACAAAGGGGCCTGGAATCAACTTACATTTAAGGGTATGAACTAGAGATGCTCAGGCTCCGTTCCCCGAGAACTGAACACACCCGAACTTAGCAGATCCGAATACCGAGCCGGCTTTTTCGGATTTGAAAACGAGGCAAAACGTCATCGTTACGTCGTCGGATCTTGGGATTTTTGGATTCCTTTTTGAGATCCAACATAACGGTGGGAGGGAGGGCCCAAGGATCATTCCCATCTTGCACCATTTTTCTTTTCTGCCACTGCTGTGTGCCAATGTGTCCTACAGGGGCGGGCTGGACCGGGGGAACAGCGGGCACCCGGGCCGCTCAGTCTAACAGCTGTTATGTAGAGATGCCTCGGCCTTGCCTTAGTTCAGATAAGCATTTTACAATATACACAGAGAAGTATGAAAACAACAAAATGGAGCTCAGCGGCCATTTTGATAGGTCTGTCACAGCTGCTGAGCTTACTCTTGACCCCTGGCCTAAAATTTGCCAGCAAGCCCACGTAAGGGGCCGATTCAATTCTCTGAAATGAGTCGTGGAGTGCCCCTGAAATGGGCGTTAGGGCACTTCACGGCAAAGTAACATTGCAAATTTCACTCATGAGTGGTGTACAGGGAAGTAGACGGTGTTGGATACCACAGTATCCACTATGTGTGTGGCCGGATATCGCGGTGATGTTCGGCTGCAGATCGCTGAGTATTACTACTGTCCCTAAGGGTCTCATTTGTACATCAGAATGACAAAACCTGTCAAGAAAGAGGAGTCGTCACCTCTACAACAGGTCCACTTTTGTTAAAGGGGTGGAAAACCCCCTCTCCTCAGATTAACTGTTATGTGGCCAGAGGACTTGGCAGCAACGTAGCACAGCTGGCTGAAGAGGTTGGCCCAGTATACGATGTGAACCAAGCACATCTAGCCCTGGAATGCAATTTATGGAAGATATGTCCTTCTCCTGTTTAGTCCCCTGGCTGCATAAATAAGAATAATAAATACAGCAATACGGCAATGGGTGCCTTAACCTTATGGCATTCCTCCCGTTTAGGCAGATCCCCCTGTAAGAATCCAGCTCTCTTCTACAGCTTGCCTGTTTGAAACATCCAGCTGTGTTGTCAAAGCCCCTCCTCTTTGAATTCGTACAAATGAGAGGCTTACATGGGAGGGACATTGACAATCTGCTGTCTGATTACAGAAAGGCCCAACTCTGCAGGAAGAAGGAGAGCGTCCCTATACTCTACAGAATCTGTGCAAACCGTCACATCGACAGGAACATCACACCCCAACTAAACAATAGCTACTATTACTGTAGCCTTTAAAATGTAGTTATCATGTAACAGCTGGAAATGCTCTATTGTGTGTAGTTTGTTTGTACAATTCCCCCTATTATGCAGCATTGCAGAATATGCCCCCAAACATCACACATACACACTGTAACATGCAATATCCCCCATTATATTCAATTAAATAACTTTACATGTACCTCTATGAATTTATACATAATGCACATTTATACAAAGACATTAAAAAAGCAATAAGTAGCCTAAATCCATGGAAGGCACACAGTATAATTGGGAAGAGATCTGCACATTTATTAACTAATACAATAATCCTTAGCAGAGCAGAATAAAGCCTTTAAATGCCACTGGGGAGAGCAGAGGTCACGTCTGTCTGTGATGTCGGCGGAATCCAAAGTGAGCGCAGACGTTCCTCATTCATACCGCTCCTATTTATTGGATGAAAACATATGCGGGGGGCATAAAAACAGCCCCTATAAAAGGCACAAGAGAAACTAGCTAAATCATTAAAATGTCACTTGTAAAGGAATCAAAGCAATAAAAAAAAGGCTGATATAAAACTACTCTGCAAGTACAATATTGTATTTCACTTTAGCTCAATTATCCGTAAAATAACCAGATAGAGGGATTCCGTTCTCCTCTCTGAAGTTTACGATCCCTGAGCACAGAAACTACCCGATGACAGCCTGCACTGGGGTTAGATGTGGGAATCGCTGCAGCAGGAACAGGGATCAGATTATGTGGGATAAACACAGGGATTACAGGGTTAGGTATGGGAATTACTGGCTTTAGACATTGGAATTAATGGTAACAGATACAGGAATTGCCTGTGGAATGAATAATAGGCAAAAAGCAACTTAATTACATGATGGATGAATTCTTACCCGGTATTTCCCCATCACGTTGCTTTAATCTAATGTATATATTAAGGGATTCATTTCTAATGTATTTGTGTTATTTGACTTTGTGTAGTTTCTAGAGTCTAGCAAGATTGGATGTAGAGATCACCACTTGGTACAGTTCCATTGTTTGCTTTCTCTTCCACGGAATGTTTTCTCTCTCCTCCCGGGCATCCATCAATTGCGGTATGATAATCCTCTCACAGGACAATAGCTTGGGGTGTGGCCTAACCACAAAGGGTATGAGTAAGACCATGGGGGGCAATGTGCGACATCACTGGGGGGTGGGGTGGAGGGTGACAAGATCTGAATATAAGGCAGGGACCAGGCAAATTGGTTGAAAACAAGTCTCCTAAGTTTGTTCATAGACTAGGCAGAGGGATCACCTGATACTGTATGTAGTGTACACATTCTTCTGTGCTGGGCACAATTAGTTATAGAAAAGATTTAAGGTCAATGTCTCTTTAAAATGACCAGTGACCTTCTATGTAGGTCTTGTGGACGACTGAAACATTCTTGAGAACAGGTACGGGTATTGCTGCAATGGGCACGAGAATTATCCAGGATAATTTTGTGTCCACAGTTTTCTGTTCCTTCGCTAGGAAATAATTGAGCGACAGATCCTGTTACAAATAATGATTTGAAAATCCAGAGGAGAGGGAACTGCTTCGAAAGCGTTATTTGTAACAACTAAACTAGCTACTAACAGAATAAACCATTATTCAGAAAAAAAAGAAAATAATTGTTTCTGCTCTGTGACTAAAACACCGAATCCCCCGGCACTCAGCTGTTAAAAGCAAAAAAGGACTGATGAAAATGGTTTCTGAAAGACAAATAAAATGCAGAGTCTCTGTTTCATACATTGTCCGACGTAGAGTAAGCCGTTCGCCAGGTTTAAGGCGCTTCCGCTAATATAATAGTCTTAACTCTAAACATAGGCAGGGGCAAACACAGGATTTGTAGAGAGGGATTTCCACACCACGCCACCAGTGGGCGTGACCAGCATGCATGGGGGCGTGGCTATAATTTTAGGCAGTGCTTGGCTGCTCTCCAACTCTTCCTACCCCCATAATATACATGGGCAATGCTGCGTGCACTACTGTTAGGTGCATGCAGCTCTCCCTTTTCAAGCAGAGCCGTATGAAGCGGGAGCAGGGTCCAGCCACCTCAATTATACAGTGCCCCAGGCTTGGAGGGGGGTTTCTAGGCACTTAGAAACCCCCCCCTCGGTTTACCTATGCACTGCCTACGTGCATACGCCTAGTCCCCTCCCCATTCTGCCCATGAAATCGTATCCTGACGTAAAGGTCCTTTACTCTGGTAGATGAATTAGATGCTGCTGTGTTCTCTGGTGTATAGCCTGGTTCTGGCCGTGCACAGATTGATTTTACGCAGAGTACGGTAAGGATCGGCATTTGCGTTCCTTAATGAATCAGACTTACTGCACTTGGTATCTGAGATGAGCAACTTGGTTCGAATTCGCACTTATTCAAATCTCCTGATGATTAAAAAAACATTTTCCTGTCGATTACCGTTTGGATTAAAGAAAGAACTATCCTGGCTTTCTCTTTTGGACGACAAATTAAGAACATTTCACATTAGTCATAAATAAGAATTCCAATTATGGATTATAGTGGTGTAATAAAGTATCTGGAGTATTTTATTTAATTAAACTCTGTATAATGGTGGAGGGGTTTTATGCTGTTTTGATTATACTGGGACCACAGAAATGTCTATTCCATGGATTTAGCTCGTTTTCTGTGAAAACCAAAAATCTTCCTTATGTCACATTTCAGTCTTTGTCTGATAAATTTCAAAATGTGTCCCCTTATTCTAGAAATCCTCTTATTTGAAAAACAATGCTGCCTTTACCCGATACTGGATTGTGTAGGCGTCTTCACAATATTGTTATTGTGGGTCCTTTGACTGGTAGCTCTGTCCCTCTTTTGGTCACCTCTGCCCCTCCCCTCTTCCAAGCTGTACACATTCATCATCATCATCACCATTTATTTTTATAGCGCCACTAATTCCGCAGCGCTGTACAGAGAACTCACTCACATCAGTCCCTGCTCCATTGGAGCTTGCAGTCTAAATTCCCTAACATACACACAGACACACACACACACACACACACATACACACACAGACAGGCAGACAGAGACAGAGACTAGGGTCAATTTTGTTAGCAGCCAATTAACCTACTAGTATGTTTTTGGAGTGGTGTGGGAGGAAACCGGAGCACCTGGAGGAAATCTACGCAAACACAAGGAGAATATACAAACCACACAGATAAGGCCATGGTTGAGAATTGAACTCATGCTAAGCACTTAGCCACCGTGCTGCCCTTCATGTCTCTCCTGATAGGCTGTTCCCTATACACATACTTGCCAACTCTCCCGGAAGGTCCGGGAGACTCCCGAAATTCGGGTCAGTCTCCCGGGCTCCCGGGCGAGCTGGCATTTCTCCCGCATCCCGGATTTCACAGAGAATCGCGTCATTAGATGCGGTTCTCGGTGATTCACGCCATTTTGCAGGGCGGGAGGGGGCGGGGCAAGGCCAATCGTGTCATTTGGCCCCGCCCCCACGACATGTTCGCGGGCGGGGCCAAAATGATGCAATTTGCCTCGCCCCCGCCCCCTCACATCCTCCATTCACGCCCCCTTTCCCGGAAACATGTTTCCGGAAGTTGGCAAGTATGCCTATACACCTGGTCAGAGATTCACATAAATGATTTCTCATTTTAATCAAAGTGTGCCTAAGATCCAAAAACCTTTGTTTTGCTATTTTTGTGGGCCGGTGACTGATATTAGGGCATTGGGGAAGGGGAGAGCGGGCTTCCTCCAGGAACTAGTGAAGCGTGTGTTAATACTACATTTCTGCCCCACAAAGTTCAGATAAGAAGAAGCAGCACAGTAAATAGGACTCAGAGTTAGGAGTGGGCAGGACTCACGCTGTTGATTACTGAGTATGATGTGCACTAAGTAAGATTTTCTTACACTATACTAGCAGTTCTTATTGCACATCAGTCAGTGGACGACCACTGGTCACTAGACCCCAAGTTCTCTTCTAAAGACGCATTTGATGCTACATCTCCATTTGTGAGAACTAAATTTACGACTCCATCCTTGCGTGTTTATTATTACACAGGGGATTTGCTTTGCATAGTGGGATCATTTTAAAAGTGGGCTGGCCGTGTAAAATTTCTGGGGTGTGATTTTTGGGAGGTGTCTCTCATTTTCATTTTCCAAAACATCATCCCAAAGTATGCAGACATGTCCCAGGCAGCATAGAATAACTTATCATACCAAACGATGACCAACATTCTCCTACCCTGCAAATGGATCTCATCATCATCTTCGTCAGACAACAATCATCTTCATTATACCCAGTAAGTCTTGCCCTAAATGCACATTCAATATAGGGTGAATCCTCATAATATAGCTGTAATAGCCAAATATAGTTATATACCTAGGCTACAAAATATAGCTATATACCTAAGTTAGAAATATTACTATATACCTCAGACAGAATTATGAGAATTTGTACAGTAATTCTAAACCTCCAAATGCCTGTTATAATTTCCGCAGAGAAAACCCCCATTGGCAGTCATATATAACACAGAGATAAACACCATTGCAATGAGCAAAGAAGTTGCATCGCTCCAATATTTGCAAACTACCCACAGCCAGGAACTAGCATTGTGCCTGTAATCACCAACTGCCCAGAGCCAGGAACTAGCACTGTACCTGTAATCACCAACTGCCCAGAGCCAGGAACTAGCACTGTACCTGTAATCACCAACTGCCCAGAGCCAGGAACTAGCACAGAGCCTGTAATCACCAACTGCCCAGAGCCAGGAACTAGCACTGTACCTGTAATCACCAACTACCCAGAGCCAGGAACTAGCACTGTACCTGTAATCACCAACTACCCAGAGCCAGGAACTAGCACTGTACCTGTAATCACCAACTGCCCAGAGCCAGGAACTAGCACTGTACCTGTAATCACCAACTGCCCAGAGCCAGGAACTAGCACTGTACCTGTAATCACCAACTGCCCAGAGCCAGGAACTAGCACTGTAACTGTAATAACCAACTGCCCAGAGCCAGGAACTAGCACTGTACCTGTAATCACCAACTGCCCAGAGCCAGGAACTAGCACTGTACCTGTAATCACCAACTACCCAGAGCCAGGAACTAGCACTGTACCTGTAATCAGCACCTACCCAGAGCCAGGAACTAGCACTGTACCTGTAATCACCAACTGCCCAGAGCCAGGAACTAGCACTGTACCTGTAATCACCAACTACCCAGAGCCAGGAACTAGCACTGTACCTGTAATCACCAACTGCCCAGAGCCAGGAACTAGCACTGTACCTGTAATCACCAACTGCCCAGAGCCAGGAAGTAGCACTGTACCTGTAATCACCAACTGCCCAGAGCCAGGAACTAGCACTGTACCTGTAATCACCAACTACCCAGAGCCAGGAACTAGCACAATACCTGTAATCACCAACTGCCCAGAGCCAGGAACTAGCACTGTACCTGTAATCACCAACTGCCCAGAGCCAGGAACTAGCACTGTACCTGTAATCACCAACTGCCCAGAGCCAGGAACTAGCACTGTACCTGTATTCACCAACTGCCCAGAGCCAGGAACTAGCACAATACCTGTAATCACCAACTGCCCAGAGCCAGGAACTAGCACTGTACCTGTAATCACCAACTGCCCAGAGCCAGGAACTAGCACTGTACCTGTAATCACCAACTACCCAGAGCCAGGAACTAGCACTGTACCTGTATTCACCAACTGCCCAGAGCCAGGAACTAGCACTATACCTGTAATCACCAACTGCCCAGAGCCAGGAACTAGCACTGTACCTGTATTCACGAACTGCCCAGAGCCAGGAACTAGCACTGTACCTGTAATCACCGACTACCCAGAGCCAGGAACTAACACTGTACCTGAAATCACCAACTGCTCAGAGCCAGGAACACACACAGCGCCTATAATCGTCAATTGCCCAGAGCAAGGAAATACACTATACCTATATTTATCAACTGCCCAGAGCCAAGAAGTAACACTGTACCTATATTTTGTTACTATGCATGAAATCGCCAATTGCCCAGCACCTGTGGATCTAGCGCTGTACCATCAACTGCCAGGAACAATTACAGTACCTATCATCACCGATTGGCCAGAGCAGGAAACCAGCACTGCACTGTGGTCATCAACTCCCTGCAGCCCGGAACTTGTGTGGGGCCTGTATTCACCAGCTACCCAGAGCCAGGAAATAACACTGTACCTGTAATCACCCCTACCCTGGGCCAGGAACTAGCACTGCATCTGTAATCACCAACTACCCAGAGCCAGGAACTAGCACTGTACCTGTAATCACCAACTGCTCAGAGCCAAGAACTAGCACTGTACCTGTAATCACCAACTACCCAGAGCCAGGAACTAGCACTGTATCTGTAATCACCAACTGCTCAGAGCCAGGAACTAGCACAGTGCCTGTAATCACCAACTACCCAGAGCCAGCAACTAGCACTGTACTTATAATCACTAGCTACCCAGAGCCAGGAACTAGCACTGTACCTATAATCGCCAACTGCTCAGAGCCAGGAACTAGCATAGTGCCTGTAATCACCAACTACCCAGAGCCAGGAACTAGCACTGTACCTGTAATCACCAACTACCCAGAGCCAGGAACTAGCACTGTACCTGTATTCACCAACTGCCCAGAGCCAGGAACTAACACTGTACCTGAAATCACCAACTGCTCAGAGCCAGGAACACACACAACGCCTGTAATCGTCAATTGCCCAGAGCAAGGAAATACACTATACCTATATTTATCAACTGCCCAGAGCCAAGAAGTAACACTGTACCTATATTTTGTTACTATGCCTGAAATCGGCAATTGCCCAGCACCTGTGGATCTAGCGCTGTACCATCAACTGCCAGGAACAATTACAGTACCTATCATCACCGATTGGCCAGAGCAGGAATCCAGCGCTGCACTGTGGTCATCAACTCCCTGCAGCCCGGAACTTGTGTGGGGCCTGTATTCACCAGCTACCCACAGCCAGGAACTAGCACTGTACCTGTATTCACCAACTGCCCAGGGCCAGGAACTAACACTGTATCTGTAATCACCAACTACCCAGAGCCAAGAAATAACACTGTACCTGTATTCACCAACTGCCCAGGGCCAGGAACTAACATTGTACCTGTAATCACAGTGATCTAGGCTAGGGTCCCACTTTTACATACACACATGATGGAAGCATACAGTTAAAAATGTAATTTTAAATATGCAAAAATGCAGAATACTGGAAGTGTTGCTTATGATGCATAGCACATAACGTGATCGTTAACATTCCTACATCTGGTGAAGATTATTAATTAGCAATGTTCAGGTCACACCACATCTGGTGAGTTTTATGATGTGGAAAGAGGCAAAGATTAATTAAATGCAGCAGCACATTTTCTGACAAACAGCCACATAATAATGAAATATAAAACATTTGTCTTAACCTCTATTATATATATGCTGGCTTAATCATAGGTGGAAATGTTTGCTACACCATTATCTAAACAGTAATGTATTGTTGGGTTTGCAGAATTGACGTACAATGCTGCTAGATTCAATTTTGAAAAACATGGATTTACAAATGCTGTGATTGCCCATACTTAATGTCAAGATGACATCTATTGTGCCTTAAGATGACATCTATTGCATTTTAAGATGACATCTATTGCACCTTAAGATGACATCTATTGCACTTTAAGATGACATCTATTGCACCTTAAAATGACATCTATTGCACTTTAAGATGACATCTATTGCACCTTTAGATGACATCTATTGTACCTTAAGATGACATCTATTGCACCTTAAGATGACATCTATTGCACTTTAAGATGACATCTATTGCACCTTTAGATGACATCTATTGCACCTTAAGATGACATCTATTGCATTTTAAGATGACATCTATCGCACCTTAAGATGACATCTATTGCACTTTAAGATGACATCTATTGCACCTTAAGATGACATCTATTGCACATTAAGATGACCACACTGAGAACTAGGATATCTGTAGGAACACTTGAAATTGTTCAGCTGCATTGATGCTACAAAGTCAAAGTGGTCAACAATTTATTATGATGATCAATAGCTTCAAGTGGGCAAAGTGCTGTGTATGTAATGGTACAGAGGTGTGAGCCCAAGAGGAAGCAGATTAATGGGAGATAAATATTTTTATTTTCATCTGCCCTCTGTGATTTACATGATTTATTCTGGTCACTCACTGGTAAACTTATTGTCCAAGGTCTACTTCTGCCCACATTTTAATTTATGCGATTAATATGTCCCGGGCATTGACCAATGATATTGCAGGAAACAAACGTTTTGCAAAATAGGTGCAGTTAGGGTCATTTCCAAAAAGCTATGACATCCTCTTCATGTCTGTGCCAGATTATGCCCTTCGAAAACAGGTCCAAGTATGGCGCATACATCCCAAAATTTATTCAGGGAAAATCAGGAAAAAATAATCCCTGCTACATTCCACAACCCCAATTCACAAAATACCACCTTAATCTGCCCAATCAAAATCACTTTCAGACCAACCACACCTGGTTTCCCTTCCTTGTAAGCCCCACTCCTTTTAAGGTTGTAAATCTGTTGTAACATATCTCTTAGCCCAACAAGATGATTTCGACTGCAGAGGCCTAAAACTTTGCCGGCTCTATTGGAAAGATGAGGACAGATAGGGGAATTCTTTTCTGTATGCAGCCTAGGTGATGGAAAGGGCCTCACAAAAATTAGATTTGGTGCTTGGAGATGAGATACTTAATATCTGTTGAATATTTTATTACAAAGCTTTCCAGCATGATAAATGTTGTGTTCATTTAAATCTAGGAGGACATTGCTGACAGACACCTACTGAAGATTTCCCTTTAAAGCACATTGCTAACCAGTCCAATAAGAAATTATTAACCAGCAGAAATCCATCAGCTCTCAGAGCTTCAGGACCATATAATAAAAAGACAATAACAGAAATTAAAGATTCCTCTGACCCCTCAGGCACTTTCATTAGCAAGGTTAACAGTTCCTCAGCTTCACTATTGATTTTCCTTCTGCCTCCTCTTTTAGAGAAGCGTTTAAAGTTTCATAAAGGAAACCATGGCGCTCTGTCAGCGCCCACTGTCAATGTCTGGAGTCCACTATAATGGAAGGTGATGGGCAGGCTGGCAAATTGTAGCCCAGGGGGGAAGGGTCGGCTCACCAGCCTAATAAAAACATTTTAAAGGGGGGAAAAAATGCAGGTGGCCAAGCGATCTAGCCCAAGGTAGCCCATTATGGTCCTAATGCCCTCGCGCCCAACCAGCCCCTAAGAGTCAAAATACAAATGGCTGTATGCAGGGCCGGTGCTAGAGTCCTTGGTGCCCTAGGCACACTTTCACATCCGTGCCCCCCCAGGCACACTCTTCACAATCCGCACGCCCCCCCCCCCGGCACACTTTCACAATCCGCGACCCTTACCCCCCAGGCACACTTTTAAAATCCACGCCTCCACCGATCCCATGTCTTTCCTTACCTTTACTTGCCGCCATAAAGCTGCTCCTCTCTGCTCAGTCTTCCACTTCCACTCACTGACACTGTCGGGCCGTGATGACGATGTCACGCCCGACATTCAGTGAGTGGAAGGGAGGAGGCGGAGCACAGAGGCGGCGGTGGTGATCCATAGCCCCTTCCCCCCTCCCTGTGGATTTATCGGAAGCTGTGTGGTGGCCGTGGAAGGTATGGTCAGCGGTCTCCGCACAGTTTTAAAGTAATTTTAATTCTGTGGCGCCCTCCAGAGCCCGGCGCCCTAGGCAACTGCCTAACCTTGCCTAATGGGAGCGCCGGGCCTGGCTGTATGAACTAATGCACGTAGAGCCTAATGTATCTGCTTTTGTAACTGAGCAGTGCTGTATATAATATTTAGTTATTGCAGCTCTGCTCCAAAACTGTCCTCCGCTACTTACGATCTTAGCGTGTGACAGAGAGAGATTGCATGGCACATGACACACCATGCATGGTAATGATTAATCACATTACATTTAGCGTCTGCGTGCACCCTTATTCTGCTGCCAATACTGTTCTCAGCACACCCCTGGCGCACAGCCATGCTACGCCACCGTGGAACGGCAAATATGGAGGAAAGAGTAGAAATGAATCACTCTTTCCACCATGTTTGCCTTAGAACCTAGATCCCAAGCAGTATAATCTTCTTTTTTTAACATCATATTTTAATTTGACTTTTTTTGTGTCTTTTTTTACAGTTAACGTTATCATTATTCTTTACAATATAACCAATATAAACAACACAGGTAGAAAGTACATGTGCACTAAGGAGAGCGTAGTAGGTAGAAAATTGTGAGCAAATAATATCCGTACAGATGGGCGCAGGAGGCGTTTTGGGCAGACGGGACCCTTGTCAAGAATGATGTCTGCAAACAATAACAGATTTAAATACAACTACAACTTGAACACACAAAGGTCAAACAAAGATAACCTAATTAAAAAGAGCCTCAGGTGCGAATCATAAATCTTAATTTAGCTAGAACACATGCAGGGAAAAAATACTGGATACTGTTTAAACAAAACCTGTCCGATGATGAGTTTATAATGTACACATCTGCTAACACTATGGTACAGTACACGTGTTAATAACAACAATATCACTAAAGGGAAGTAACACATCTCTAATCATTCATAATAATTCTTCTGACATTACCATCTAAACAACATCTATTAACGGGAATTATTTCCAAAGTTTTATATACAACTATAATGTTAATGGCATCAAATATTTTGAAGTACACCCTTCATATTGATAGCCTTGTTTAACCACTTTGGGGCTTAAACAAAAAAAAAGAAGCAACTTTGCACCTTGGAAATACCATATTGCATTGGAGGGGGAGATAAATTTAAAATGTGGGGACAGATTAATAGTCGGGGTATAGTCCGGGTAGGGCATGTCCTAGATCAACTTTAAATTTCAGTGTAAAAATAAAGTTATCAAGTATTTGTGTGCTACATGCCAAAAAGTCAGTATTTTCTTGATGTGCAAAATAATAAACTAATTTGCACCCCTTGCATTGTAACATGGTTTTGTCCAGGATCAAAGTTACTCCTTTTTTGCCTTGCTCTCCTTAATGAATCTGGCGCTTTATGTCTAGCTTCCCTTCTATTAGACCACATACCAGCTGACGGTTTACTAGCGTAGATAATTATATAAATAGCACGATTAGACACAGTTAAATAAGCTTTTAATCGGAGTGTTAAGACCCATGCTTAGAAGTTTAATTATCCTCCCTACAATAATGGAAGAGCAACAATTGCAATCATTGTATGCAAATGTTCCCCTTAGTAGATTTCCCCAAACATTTATCTTTGTGTTGCTGTTCAATAGTCAACCTGCCGATTTTTATCCCTAATTGGTCTACCTGTGTTATATGAAAATACCGTTATTGTTTAACAGATCACTAATCATTCTACAGGTAGAATTTTAGCGATGATACTTTGCATTTTTCTAGTTGGGGATATAACCAGCATACTAACAAGAGAGAATCCCTTGCTTTCAGCTTTAGGGCTGATTTAGAGTTGAACAGAAGTCCAGTTGCGGCATTTCCATACTGCTTACGAAATTGTGTCCGTAGCTAGAGTTCAACTCATCTAAGATTTGGGGCCTGTGGCACTTCAAAAAGGTCAGATGCGTTCATGCATTGGCATATCTAAATTGGGTACAGGATGTGCAGTGCACACGGGCCCATGTGACAAACGGGCCCAACCTGGGCTGTAAACCAGTCTGTGCTCTTACTACATCTAAAGAGAGGGCCGGAAATAGGATACTCACGCCTGCGCAGAAGATGTCCAAGACTCTGACACTGCGCTGGCGCCCTATTTGCAGGGGGAATGGCCCTTAGAAATATTAAACGCGGTCTCCGTCATTTTTAAAAACGCCTATGTGTTTACATCTGAGTTGAGTACATCAAGGGTGTGAAAACACGTTGTCACGGACCAATGCAGGAATACAGCTAAGGAGCCATGGAT
The DNA here is from genome assembly GCF_038048845.1 of Mixophyes fleayi. Classification (NCBI taxonomy): domain Eukaryota; kingdom Metazoa; phylum Chordata; class Amphibia; order Anura; family Limnodynastidae; genus Mixophyes; species Mixophyes fleayi. Next base: position 20,468,640 of record NC_134404.1, on the reverse strand, counting down.
ATGGTGAAAAACACTCAATGTTTATTTGCTGAAGAGTACAAAACAGAAGGAGTAATAATGAGCTTGCAGTAAATACCAGGTATACGGCTGATGCAGGTAAGCAGGAGTAATGGAGATATCCCAAGCAGCAAGAAAACCAGAAGCACAGCACAAGGAAGCAACAACAATAACCAGCAATGAGTGCTGGGAGTGACAGGTATAAAAAGGGACACACCCAGATGCAAAGGAATTATTAATGAGCAGGTTAACTCCTAATACACACAAGGAAGGCACAATAGCAGCACCTCTGGTGAATAGAGGTACTGCCACAATATATATATATATCACAGTAATAAAGTCCAAAGGCAGGAGCTGCCAGGCAAAGCAGCATGCAATGCAAGGCTTGCAGGCAGATCCTGACACACGTCAATCACGCCCCTTCCAGAGGTTTCAATTTTGACTTACACATATCCTTACAATACGCTGTTTAATATGAAAGCGGTCAAACCTTTGCGGTGGACGTATCTGCACGGTAGACGACAAATTGCAGGTATGTTTTTTTAGGAGGATTGAGTTTGCAATAAATCCTGACTGTCTCAGCCAGCAGCGTGTGGGCCTACTAGAATTATTTACTTGACGGATCATGACAGTGTATCATTCGTGCTCTTTTGACAGCTGTGGTCTATTCTGTCTGAGTTGAGTACAGGCAAATTAATTTGGGAAAGTTGCGAGCGGTGGATTTCCTACCTATCTTTGAGAAGCTTTTTTTTTTCTCCTAGTTTTATTCTCAGACAGTTGTTAAACGGTGAAAAGTACACAGCAAGTAAGACACTGTACTCTTTCCATAACTCACTGAGAGGGAATCTGACTAAATGACGGATGGAAAAAGAACAGGTGACTGCAGCCGCTCACACTTGTCCGTTCAATAGCACCAGAACCTCAGCCACGTTTACAAAGTCATTGCCCAACATAATGTTCAAGCGCTATCACTGGCTGCAAGAATCAACCTGGACTGTCTGCTTCTCCATAAGGATTCACACCCCAGTATTTAGCAGAACACGCAGTTGCCGCACTACATTACTTATAGATATTTAGTAAGTAGAAGACAATTCTCCAATAATCCTCTTTTTGGGTCTGTGCCAGGCTTCTAAGTACAGGATACTTAGTAAAATATATCACTATAGATCTTTTAGCGTTGAAGGAACACAGCAAAATGATGCTGATGTCTGGAGAGTTTTAGTAAAGTAATATTCTGCAAATAATCAGTGAAAAGTTACAGGGAGTTCTCTGGAAGAGAACGAGGATGAGGATCTGCCCGGGACAACAGATCGATACTAGTAAGAAATAAATCTACCTTCACTCTTTTAAGATAGTGTAATGGATACACTGTAAACGTATCATAAATGTTTCACTAGCTCTGCATCGGCTGAGATAATGGATATAAATACCAGCCCACGATATTATGTTACCGCTGGGTCGTTGCCAGAGACTATATTTAGGAAGATCATTAAGAAAGTAAATCTGATTATATGGGAGGTAGAGCAGGTGACTCCAAGGCTGCGCACATTTGTCTATTCAATCATATCAGCCAGGTTTGCCGTCAAGAAGACCAGTTTCAGGTATTGTTAAAGGATAAGTTAATCTCTGGACCCTTCAAAGAACTATTTTACGGACATGCACTTTTTGTCCTTCTGGTACAAGGGAGGGTTTTGTCCTCCCGGATCTAAGGGCTATTTTGCAAAGATAACTTCTATCCTATGTCTAATTTATCACAAGTATTTACTAACACCTTGTTTGCGATCAATGCGAAAACTCTGTGCTAGAGAATGGGGCTCAGCATTGCTGATGTAACTGCTGCGATGGTCCCACGCGATACTTCTTACAGCATCGTCATTACCATTTATTTATATAGCGCCACTGCATCGCTGTACAGAGAACTCACTCACATCAGTCCCTGCCCCGTTGGAGCTTACAGTCTAAATTCCCTAACACACACACATACACACACACACACATAGACAGAGAGAGAGACTAAGGTCAATTTAATAGCAGCCTAATTAACCTACCAGTATGTTTTTGGAGTGTGAGAGGAAACCGGAGCACCCGGAGGAAACCCAGGCAAACACGGGGAGAACATACAAACTCCACAAGGATAAGTCCATGGTCGGGAATTGAACTCATGACCCCAGTGCTGTAAGGCAGAAGTGCTATCCACTTAGCCACCCTGATGATCATCTGCATGTATGCTGTTAAAATATCCAGGCATTCGCCGTTTAATGTACGTAAAAGGCTGCAGCTGCACAATTTCAATAGGTCTATAGAAATGTTAAATGGGTTATGGCAGGAGAAATCTATGTTCACGGTCATTTAATGGTGAACAGCAAGCTGGATCAAAAGCAGGCAATGCCTACAAGCGTAAGTACGCAGAGTGCAAAGGTCATGGATATACCTTCTTGCGCCAGCATGCTTGATTGGACAAATATATGCGTACACGTGAATTGAAGCAGGCGCTCTCTAGCACAACATATACGGGAGCTAATTCACCTTCTGCTGTGCTGTACTACATATAAAACGCATTTCCTGAGGTTATACACAGGGGATTGCACCAGCTAAAGCAAAATTAATTTACAATTCCCATCCTGTGAAATACAAAGTCACAGGTTGCCTGCATCCGCTGTACGGTGTATACGATAGTGAGAGCAAAGCTATCTTTAGTTTTCGTTAAGTTACCACCTAACACCACATTATCGGTTCATAGCAATAATAACATTTGGATATCAAGCAGACATTTCCTAGCAGAAGGATTTGTGTCCACGTAGAGCATGTTATAATAACCGCATCCATTAGTTCACCAATAATACCCCATTAACCTTCTATCTATTGGGTTCCCTTGACCTGACCTCGGCCGTTATGATCTCCTTCTACGCCTACAACACATTTTACTGAACCACAACTGACATTATGGTTCCCGGCAGACAGAGAAAGCCCAGAGTGAGCGGCTCAGCGCACAGTGTGGATTTAATGATCTATATAAATACCAACTCTCATATATTGAAGTTCAAGCTCTCTACTTTTAGTTCTGGGCTTTCATCAGTGTAGACAAGGTCGGCACCAGTGGGCCTGTATTTTCACTTCTGTGTCCAGTTAATATACATTCAAATATGCTACATTTATAAGTCTCCCACAATTTTAAGATAAAAAAATCGGAACATCCAAGTGGTGATAAAATCACCCTCATAATTTCTTTTAGGTCCCAAAGCAAAGCAATTCTAGATAGCTAAGCGCCCTTATCCACTGGCATTTAAACACTGCTACTGACTTGCAGGGCCCTCTTAAGAAGCTCTTGGGCCCCCGGGCACAGCAGTGCACCGGGGCCCCTATATATACAAAAAAATATTATATATATGGGCCCTGCAGCCCAGGGGGGCCCTCCAGAGGCAGAAAAAAAAAAAAAAACCTGCAAAAAAAGAAGAAAATACTTACCGTGCTGTCAGCTGGCGATCCGGCTCCCTCCTTGGTCTCCTCCTCCGTCGCGCTCCGCAATGGATGTCGGGCAGGCGTGATGACGTCACACCCGACATGCACTGCCAGCGCGACGGAGGAGGAGACCAGGGAGGGAGCCGGATCGCCAGCTGACAGCACGGTAAGTATTTTCTTCTTTTTTTGCAGGTTTTTGTTTTTTTTTTCTTCGGAGGGCCCCCCTGGGCTGCAGGGCCCCCGGGCACCTGCCCAGCATGCCCAATGGGAAAGACGGCCCTGCTGACTTGCAATCTTAACGCAACTGCAATGCGTGCAAACGCATCTGTACTATGTGTCCATCGACATTTGTGTTCAAGCTTGTCTCTGCATGCGTTTGCAGCTCGATTTTGTAGACACTGCTTGATCCATTACAATGCATTCAAAATCACCACCCTAATATAAGTATATTCATGTTTATGGGAGTGCATTGTGTACTTCAACACCCGGGGCCTGATTTATCTTCAGACGTAAGTCCCGTTGTGTGCCGTATGTTGTGTGAAATTTCTCTGCGCAAATGGACCTTACACCAATGAACCCAACTGTACACAATTCATATCCGGACACCAAGCAACACTTCTGACTCTTTTAACTACCTACGACTTGAAGCGCAGAATGGAGGAGGGACAGACACACATGTAGGCAATTAACTGAAAGGGCCGCGCATACCAGTTTCTGATTCAAGCTCCGGGAATCTCTCAAGTCTGTGGTTTTTAGCTGTATCACTTGCACCAGCTACAGTTCAGGTGTAAATGCCGACTGACAATGATGACTGTGTCACGTTAATGACTAGAGAATGCCACTGACCGATATTGGCTCGGCTAATCTGAGAGGCGTGGAGTCTAATGCACCCCCCGGTATTCCCCAGGGACCCACGCAAGGAGGTATGGGCTTGGCTGCGTGGGGTGCGCAGGTCATGGTCCTCCCAGTTAGCTATCAGTGCAGCGGAAGAGAGCAGGAGTAGTCCTACGGTCCGGGTCGGGAGCCAAACAATGGTGCAGTACACAGGGGTGATCCAAAAGAGTGGTCAGGAGGAAGCCGAAGGTCAAAATCCAGGAATCAAGCAGGACCAAAACGCAGGACAGAGAATGGTCAGGAACAAAAGCCAAAAGTCAGGAACCAAGAACAGTAGAAATAGGATACAGGACGCTGGAGCTGGTGAAACCAATACTCTGGCGCAGATAGGAGGTGCTAGATATAGTCCATAGTGGTATTCCTGGTCACTGCTGTTTAGACTTGAGTTTAGGACGCTCATCATTTTGAAATGAAACACCAGGACCAGTCAATATTACCTTGGTACATTTTAAAGTTTGATTTCCTCTACTGGCAATGGCAGGTAACCAAACAGGTTGCACTTTATAGTTATCATATATTGAGAAATAAACCTTACATAGAACTGTGCAGTTATAGATGAACATTTACATAGAAAGCTTCAGTAGAAACGTGCACATTAAACCAAACTTCCATAAAACCGTGCAAAGTCTAACGACCGTATATAAAACTATGGGGGTTGCTGGCTGATATCGGTACCACGACCTTATACCTCCCAATGGTCCAGATTTTGGAGGTACATCCCAATATGCAGACCGCAAAAGAGACGGGACTTAACAGGAAAGTGGGTGGAATTTTACAACAATGTGCCCATTTGTGGGAGGAGTTTAGACAGAATGGAGGTATGGCTTATATTTTCCCTCTCCCAGGATTCTAAATGTTGGCAGGTCACAACCTGTCTCCACGAATCAGGAAGGAGAGAAGGAAGGCAAGGTGAAAGTTGAGCTGGGCAGAGGGATCCGTCAGGGAGGAGCGGGGAGGCAGGAAGGGAGAGAGGCTGCTGAATGTGACTGCAGGTGGTGACACACCCCGATAATCGTGGTGCCCTCTTTTCGTGCTTACCGGGTTTATCGTGTTCTGCAGGCCCTGCCTCTAACCTTCAAAAGGGTCCTCACATTGCCTTTAATTTCAAGAATGGAAAAACAGCCCAAAAAAACAACCTTGGCACGTCCAGATCACTATTTCCAAAATTCCACCACATACCTCAGACTTGCCACAAAATGCACCCGCAGGAGGTGCCGCCAAAATCAAGTGAACATTATTACCATAAACGTCCCACGCTGACGCACCGTGTGAGCTTCCTACAGGACCTTGTGGCGAATTCAATCTCCCCCTTTTGAGTGAGACAGACAAACTGGCCCCTACAAACCAATAGGGATCCGCGGCCACAGCAAGATTTAAGCTTATTACCACTTCGATCAAACAGGGGAGTTTCTAGAAGAGGGACCCCCATCAAAGTACTAGTGTGGGGGAATGGGCTTGTGACAAACTACCCCCAGCTATTGGAAACTCTTTTAAATCAATTTATCAAGTTCTGCAAAACAAATTTCCAAATGAACTCTGTTCCTGCTCACGTATCCTTACCGCTTACAAATTATTTTGGCAACTGAGGCTTCATGGTGCATTGATAAAACTTATTTTGTTACCAATGAATCTCTTGAATAGTCAGATAATATCATCTTGACCTCATACAAGCTTCTTACCCTCCGCTATTAATGGCTTCTACTGTAGTTACAGAGCCCTCTCATTTTGCAATCCCTGAGTGGTTAGAAGAATCCAGCTTACAATTTTGGAACAATAAGAATCTGCTCTTCATTTCCAAGGAAACACAGTCATCTAATTAATGTAATTAGCAGCCTTTTAATGTTCAAGATTAAATTCAGCGCAACCACCGTTCGGTGAGGTTTTGTCATTGTTAACTGCGTATAACATTCGACAGGAAAATCTTGTACTAGGTCCTGTTCACCCTGCAGCCTCTTATCTCATAAGTGGCTTTTAAGACCCAATTTTCTGCGCTCCTTAAAATATTGCTGCCAGAAATCACTTCTATCCGAGCACAGCCAAAACACAAGTGGGAACAGAATGGAGGTTTAACTGCAGCGGTGGAACGGATACGCTCTGCAAAATAGCCAGGTTGTTTTTTCCCTGAAATATATTCCCCCGGTCTAATGCACTTCAATGGGAGCCCGGTGCCCTTTCAATCTCCCTGCATAAAGACTTGTCTGAATGGCTGAGGTCTCCATTTGACTGGCTCTGGCTGTGACATTAATTGGAGCGGAGAAAGCCTTCACATGCAATGCAATCTCTTTGTGGTATTAAGAAAAGGAGTCACTAATGAAAATCCAAGTTCTAATGCCGTCGGAGACTTTCCCAAATCAGGCTAAGGTCCGGAGGGCCTCAAATACAGTTACAATGTGGGAGAAGGACGTTTCACAGGTCTTTTAAAAAGAACATCCTGCCAAAACGTCCACCCCACTCATAAGCTCACGCTCTACTAATAAAAATCATCGTACAAGATGTGTCAGTAATAAAGATTTATTGTTGGACTAGCTGCCTATGTTGTGCAACATTTTAAGCCTGGGGTACTCTGTAAATGCACCTACACTTGTCATGTGTGGTGCAATCACCCACCATAGAAGGACCCCTGGACATGATCATTATTTTACATTCATTAAGAACAAGATATTGATACTCCTCAGGTGTCCGCACATATAGCTTAGTACAGATATGAAATTTATATCCTGCAACATAGCAATAGAAGGCATAGGCAAACCGAGAGGGGGTTTCCTAGTGCCTGGAAACCCCCCTCCAAGCCTGGGGCACTGTATAATTGAGGTGGCTGGACCCTCCTCCTGCTTCACACAGCTCTGCTTGAAAAGGGAGAGCTGTGTGCACCTAACAGTAGTGCACGCACCATTGCCCATGTATATTATGGGGATAGAAGGAGTTGGAGAGCAGTCAGGCACTGTCTAAAATTATAGCCATGCCTCCATGCCTGCTGGTCACACCCAATGGCAGCGTGGTGTGGAAACCCCCCTCTACAAATCCTGCGTTTGCCCCTGGAAGGTGTACTACGCCATAGTCCATATATATACTGTAGAATAAGAAAAGACACAGATAATTGCACTCAGTAAAAAAAATAATTTGCACAGCATATTGATCACACCCATAAGATCCAATCAGATGCTGGAAATGTCACTTCCGGAATCGGAAATACTGAACATTTCCTATGGAAAAAGTAAATGTGGCATATGGAAAAGTTTGGGCACCCTTCCACAATGATTCATTAATACTTAATTCCTAGGTGAAATTTCAAGTTGCATAAATACGGTGACCCTACGTAATCTCTCTGGATGTTGGTTCTACTCTCAACACCCATGGACTTCTCTACACTGCTGAATGAGGACTTAAAAAAATAAAGATAATAAACATCTCTGAGTGTTATACATCCTGTCCTATGAAAGTCAATGAACTATGCAAAACAATACTTAGTTAAGACAGAAACTTTTTGGAACAAAGTGCTGTGAAATTTTATTTTGAAAATACAGAAGAGGAGGGGGGGGGGAAGTCATTGATATCCTTAGTTTAAATTCTTTTTTCCAAAAAAAGGAGGACACCCTTGTTTGAATGAGGGGACTGCCCTCTTCCAGTTGAGGGTGCCCCCGTTAACTTTGGAGTTCGAGTGTGGGGAGATTTGAGCCCTGACAGATCCCTGTCTCCTTCTTCTATCTACAACAATGTTATTTATGGCTTCAGGGTCAAAAACGATCAACAAGTAATGGATAGTTATGGGTACAATGATTTGAAAGAGGGGGACTTCCCTCTTTAAAACAAGGTTACCCCCATGTTTCTAAGTGCCAGTGAATAAGCCTCTCTCTATCCCTAACACTTTTTTTCTTTATTTTCAATAATGTGACGCCATAATATTATAATGGCTCATCTGCTCCACTATTATTATATATAATATGTTTTTGTTAAATTGGGGCGAAAAGTGATTTCTTTTTATCACCGCGGTAAGTAGCGTTAACTGCGCAATCAGAGGTGAGTTGAAAAACAAAACCCAGGATTCTAAATCTATAGACTGACTAAATCTGGTTCTCACTAATCTCCATCTTCTTCACTGCGTCTATAATTCTTGTGCGTTCTTACTATAAAATCATCTATAATTGACATTTTTCAGCTGGTTGTGAGTCACCGTAGCACAGTGACTTTGCTCAGTCAGCTTTTCCAACGCAGCTTTGAGGAAACATCGCTACAAGCTCTGTGTGTGATCCCGAAATCAGCCATAAATTTATATTCTTCAGAGGCTTGTCAATTACTCTGCAGTAAGCTGCTCCGGCTGCTTTTCCAACACAGCATTAAGGAAACATCGCTACAATTTCTGTGTGTTGATCCTGAAATGAACTGTAATTTACTCTACCACGAATTGGAAGTTGAGCTGTTTTCCTGACAAGTGTTTCTTATGTAGCAGAGTCTATACTAAGCTTATCTCGCTGCTAATGTCAGTCTGATCAGTCTGACGTATCCCGTGGCTCATCTCTATAACTCTACCTTAGCCATAGTGGCCAACCTGTCCAGGTTGGCCTGCGGGAGTCTCGGAGGGGGGTTGGATGTGAGGGAACGGGGCTCGGCAGATCGTGTCATTTTGGCCCCACCCCTGTGGTGTAATGACGCAAACACGTCATTTTACCACAGGGGTTGGCCCAAAATTATGCGATTCTCAGAGCATCGCATCATGGAGGCTCAAAATCGGCCAACTTCACTTGGAAGTGGGCAGATGTGGGAGAATTGCCAGCTCTCCCGGAAGTCTGGGAGACCTACCCAGAATTCGGGAGTCTCCCAGACATTTCCGAGTTGTTCAAGGATGACCTTACCCTGATTTTCCTGCACTGCTGCTCACAAACCCACTGGCTGTATTGGCCAGCCTCTGTCCCTTCCTATCGCTGGTAACACATTCCCTTAAATGATTGGTGCAGTCTGCACCCAGCAGGGAATACACCACTAAACTGTCCATCTCCTGCCATCAGAAAACGTAAAATATTGCACTCAACAGATGCCACCATTTGGTCTACAAAACCTATTAATTTCCAAGTTAAAAATAGCGCATTCACGTATATATTGCCACTAAAGGCAGATAAATTAAGGGAGGAGCGTGTGTTTAACTCTGATAAGTACAGATGCAGAGATGACACTGACAGGACTAGGAGTTTGGTACCATGCAGTAGTCGGTACAGCATAACAGCGTGTCTATGATGGAGGTATGGCGATGCCCCCCAGAGGGCTGCCCAGCGCTGCAAACCGCCAGGCTGCCCCTTTCCCCCAACGTTCCCATCCAGGGGACAAACATGTCCTGGGACAGAGCCAGGGGCAAACGCAGGATTTGTGGAGGAGTGTTTCCACACCACGCCACCAGTGGGCATGACCAGCATGCATGGGGGCGTGGCTATAATTTTAGACAGTGCTTGGCTGCTCTCCAACTCTTCCTATCCCCATAATATACATGGACAATGCTGCATGCACTACTGTTAGGTGCACACAGCTCTCCCTTTTCAAGCAGAGCCGTGTGAAACGGGGGCAGGGTCCAACCACCTAAATTATACAGTGCCCCAGGCTTGGAGGGGGGTTTCCAGGCACTAGGAAACCTCCCCTCGGTTTGCCTATGAGAGCCCTAAAAAATTAGCAGACAGGAGGTGAGGAGCGGCCTCCGTTCCTTCTGGGACCATGGAGTCACAGCAGATTCACATGTAAGAAGCTGTTGGCTGCTTCTCCGTCATATCAGCGACTGGCGCTCAGTGAGCGGGCCACACGGGGGCATTTAAACCACTAGATGAGGGACGTTATGTGAGTCACTCAGTGTTTTCGGTACCCCGTAATCATTGGTGCTCTAATTATCTTCACTTTGACCTTTTATTAATTCTTCTGCCCCTTTGTCTTTATCATGAAATTAATATTCATCAGTTTAACAAGTAGTAGAACTTCCAGATGATGAATAATTTGAATGTTAAGATATAAGATTTACTTGTTAACCTATATATTACATCGTTTTATTTTCTGTGGCTCCACCAGAATGTGAAACGCTTAGAGGCTGTAATAAAATATTATACATGCTTTAAATATCACTGTGAGACGTTATCAATCTGTTACTATGGTAAGATCACCCCCTCTGCTCACGAGAAATGAAAGGATGTAAAGTTAGTCATGGGGATTTATTATGTAAATTGGGTTCATTAGTCATGGAAGATTATTTATATATACTGCACTAGGGTTTTTTAATTTATTATGAAAACTTTGCATCTATGATGTTACACAAACAGATAAAACCATGTATATATTTTAAAGCAGAAATACCTTGAAAAAAGCAGGTGTGTTTTTAACTTAAATCACTGTGTCAGGCTATAGGAAGTAGAATGCCAGTAATTACCATCCCCTTGTATTTTTCTTCAGGCTGCTTTTAATGACTTATGATTCTGGACAACCATGGCAACCACAGTCATATGACACATGATGCAGTAAGCAGAGAGGCTTTAGATCGCCCCCTGAGCTTTGTCTGCACTGTGTCACCCCGCCCCCTTCTGCCATCACATGACATGCTGAGAGCTGTGAGCCTGTGTCTGTGTAGTAGATTGTGTCTGTGTCTGTCAGCCATTTTTATTTGTCAACCAAAGAGGTTTTGAAAAGGAAATATTGACTTGTCGGAGGACAGCTAGGAAAAATGACCTGACAAATGCACGCGTTTAAAAAGTACTTAACTTGCTATTTAAAGAAAATACAATTTGTATTTGCAAACAATAGGACTGTATATTATTTTATACTCTGATAAAAATATTACAGATCTTTGTGATATCTTGGTAGTCACTGGGACCAATTGTTCCTCACTTTCATGAACATTTAGGGCCTGATTCATTAAGAAACGTAAATTCCAAATTGTGCCATATTTGGCATAAAAAGGCTCTGCGTGTGCTCAGCAACGGACTATTCGCCAGTGAATGAAAATGTATTAAATTCATCTTTGAAATCAAAGGACACTTCCGACAACTGAAGATTTCAGGGGCGGAAGACGGGAAAGATGGGGGTATGCACATAGTCAATGTACAGTAAGGGTGTGCCAAGCTGGAGCGCATGCACATTCATCCGATTCAAACTCTGGGCATCTTTCATGTATATGACAGCCTACGATTTTAAGGCTGGAGCAGGGAGGGAAGGAGCGGATTCAGGAAGGTAATGCACAGTAGGGGAGTGCTAAGGTCAAGCGCACGCACATTCGTCTAGGCATCTCTCAGGTACGTGATTTTTAGCCGTATCACTTGCACCAGCTACAGGTGAGGTGTAAGTAACGATTGATAATGATGACGGTCACGTCTGCATGCTGGAATATGTGCCTGCAATTAACAGCAAAAGCTGCTAAAAATGGATTTTATGTACAGTAGGCAATAACATCCTAAAATGTATTTCATGCAAAAAGAAATGGAAAAAAAACAACTTTTTTTAATTTATCTTTATTATTATTAACATGTGTTAGTGTCTTTAATATTTTTTTTATCTGTGTGTTCTGTGTGTTGTGTCTGTCTGCATATGACGAGTGCCGGATAGGCAGAGCTCACTTATACCCATAATCAACATCTTCACTGTTTCAAACCTGCGCTTTAGTAAATACCCCTTAGTACCTCTTATAATGTATTCTCTAACTCAGTAAGTTGGTAAGGCCAACTGAAGCGTAAGGCCAGAGAGGCTGTGCTCTACATATTATAAACATTTAACCTTGAACTGAATGATTGAAAATCGCCAATTTATTTGTAGAGTTTGGATGCTGTTGATGCTGAGACCATGGTAATCTATGGTGTTGGTGGTGGTCGGTGGAAAACGTATCAATCCATGCAAGCTAAACTACTTATAACTGGTGTTTCTGCTTCAATACGATTCCTCTGTGAAACGCGTCGGGTGGAGTGAATTGAAAGTTCTGAATGATGGTTTGTCCATCAAGAGACAACACATAAAGTTATGATATTGCTTCCTATCAAGTTTCTCATCAACAGCAGCCATGGCAATATTTCCGCCCTGCAAGCACCCACCCTTTATGGTATAAAGCTCTTAGACCTGACCTGGAATCAAGCTGGTAGGATGGAGACAAATGCTCGTGTCCCTAACATAAACAGCCAAGAACTGTTCATCTTTATGACCCTTTATATTGTCAAATTGGATGTTAATGATCTCCCGTCACCCTGTATCAGCACCATGGTCAGCGACAACGTGCTATGTCCTTGTCCTACAGGTTTAAAGATTGTCTATACCGGCTAATAACCAACAAGGTCAAGAACCTCACTTCAGGTTGTGAAACGACTAAGAGGGTACAATGCCCATAGGAAGGATCATTGAATGACATTTTTAAACATAATGAAATAGTATTCACACATTGACAGAACTGAAGACTATTCCATACACCCATCAGTTTTTTCTTTGTTGCTATAAAATTATCATTTTATTTGGCCCTTTAAAACATCTTGAGTTTGGGCAAGACCCTGAAGATTTTGAAAAATGAGTCTCTCAGTATCCCACAATACTATATTTTAATATGCGTTTACCAATTATATTTTCATTTAAAGTGTGCCTTTAATAATTATTGTAGCACCAACAGGAAGTGGAGGATTAAGCAGTATTTGTACAACTGTACTGGATACATTTCTGTTAAATATTACTGGAAACGGCATCATCTGTTTTCCGCTAATCCTAAAAGTATTAAACAAATGGTACAATTCCAGCATCTCCGAAAATAGACCGTGCCCAGTATTCCCATCGCACAGCTGGCTTTTCCAGAGAGGCACTTTCACTGAACCCAGCGGTCAGCTACAGAGCGGCTCTCGCCTCTCCTTAGTATTGACAGGCTGTCATTGTGGTGTAACAGGCAATGTTTTGCAAGAGACACAAGTAGGTTGGCATGGTAATGACCCTTAAATATCTGGGCCAGAGACAACCATTCTGCCTGACATTTAGATTGTAATTCTAAACTCCGCTCTGTCAGCGCAGCGTGAAATTTGCACTCAGGGATTTAAGGGAAACAAGTGGCTTTGAATGTAGTCAGCTAGTTAATGCTTGACATGAATATCTGATAGGATTGTAATGTGATATATTGAAAAGTGAGCAGTAAATTCATATAACGCACGTAAGAAAAGTGTGTATTGGCAATCTGCAGAATTGATGTCATCTATATTGGATAAAGCATTTCATTACGCAATTTATAAGGATATTGCAAAATCTCTCAGGATGCCAGTGATCATATACGGACACAAGGCTCCCGACCAATTATTTTTATCACTGTGGAATAAGTTGTGGCTTTTGAGGATAAAAATAAAATGTCCTTATTATGTATACATAATTTTCAAAATGTAGTTTGTGCACAGTCACTAAGCACCAATTATATCAGGTAATGTATCCGATACAGTAGATCATACGGATATTACATACTTGGGGATCTCCCTGCAGCTTCCTGGGGGCATGGCCATGCGAGTGGTGTCAATTGGCCTCTCCCTTCTGCTAAACCATACCAATTTTGGCCTATTACAGCAGGGGTGGGGCCAGGATGAAGCGTTCAGCCCAGCTCCCGCCCACTTCCCTAAGGGAGTGGGCAGACTGCAGGAGGTTGCCCAGCTCTCACAGGATTCCGAGAGAACTCCCAAAAATTCCGGAGTCTCCCAAACATTCCGAGAGAGTAGGCAACTACGGGATATTAGTTGTCACCAAGTAATTTCCTGATTATAAATAGCTTAGGTAATGAAACTCAGATACTTATCATTTTAGTATCCTTATTATTTAAACAACAAAACAGTAAATACTAACACTGTGGGCCTGATTCATCGTCAGACGTAAATCCATTGCGTGACGTATCTTACACAAAATAGCTCTGCGCATGTGCCGGAATGGGACTTACACCAGCGAACGAAACTGCATGCAATTAATGTCCGAATGCAAATGACCCTTACGACTTGAAGATGGGACCAGGGGTGTGAAGGGGCAGAGGGACATAGGCAATGTACAATTAGGGCACGTCGAGGACGTGCAAAGGCAGATGTGGCTGATTCAAGTTCTGGGTTTCTCTTAAGTACGTGCTTTTTAGCCGTATCATGTGTACCAGCTACATAGGCAAACCCATGGAAACCCCCCTCCAAGCCTGGGGCACTGTATAATTGAGGTGGCTGGACCCTGCCCCCGCTTCAAACGGCTCTGCTCGAAAAGAGAGAGCTGCGTGTACCTAACAGTAGTGCACCCAGCATTACCCATGTATATTATGGGGATAGGAGGAGTTGGAGAGCATCCAAGCACTGTCTACAATTATAGCCACGCCCCCATGCATACTGGTCACGCCCACTGGCGGCATGTTGTGGAAACCCGCCTCTGCAAATCCTGCGTTTGCCCGACTAATAGGGATGACTGATATATATACATGCCACTAGATAGCGCAGAACATGTGTTTGCAAGTTAGAGAATCTATAAAAATGAATTTTATGTAAAGCACGCATTAAGAACATTCTGATTTATGTATTTCATTTAAAAAAACTTTTTAAAAATATTTTTTAAACTTATTTTTATATATCATTATAGATCATATTAACAGTTGTTAATTTATTTGATAGAATATATATATTTTTGGCTTTCTGATGGGATTTTATGTTGCACATATGCATGTGCATACCCTGCAGTATGCTCTATCTGTCTGTATACAACAAGTACCGCATAGCCAGAGCGTACTTATTCCCTAGATTCAATTGGAAACATTTATTGAGATCTGCTTGTACTTGAATACGGGCGGAAGTATGTACCAGCAAATTTTGTTTCTTAAAAGCAAGTTGCATTTGCATTGCGTTCAAAGATGAATCAGTCCCTGTCATTTTTTAAATAATGGTCAATAAAGACATTTATTTAGAAAAGGGAACAAACGTTTTTGCTGTATTAGTTAAATAAGGCATTTCTTCATATTTTAAATATATGGAAAGAAAAACATTTTCTATATTGGTTGCTCATTTTTTTTTTAACATTTTTTTAAATCTATTTATACTTTTATTGATAATGGATCTGGATGCCCAAGTGTCAGCCTCCAGTTCCACTGCAAATGCGTAAATCAGCAAGCCGGTTCACGCATAGGCTCACAAACTGGCCTAGCATAGCTGTCAGATCAGCCTTAATGCTTGTATCACCGGGGAGAGCTTCCCTCAGAAACATTTTATTGTTAAATTGAGCAAAAGAAGATGATATACTGTATATTGCCAGGTTTTGATAATGTATTCATTATATTGAATCTGGCCTGCAGTCTCCTAACCAGAAAGAGTTAATGTTATTACCTCCTGGATGCTAATCACCTGTGGATGGCTTTTTAGAGACTGCCTTTCCCTGCTACCTGTGCAATTCATCAATTGTTCTTGCTGTTGCTGTCTGTGAAACCCTGAGTTTGATTCTGACCTGCTCCTTGGTATTGACTCCTGCTTGTCCCTATGTTTTTGCACCACTGCTTGTGACCCTGACCTCTGGCTTTGATTGGACTTTCCTCTTGCCTACTTCCTGGTACTTTTGTGGATCTCACAGGTTTTGACCATCTGACTTTCCTGACCCTCCTTTTGCTTGTATCTTCTGTGGATCATCCGGTGTCTCGTGCCTCCTGGCTATCTGGATTCCAGATACCTGTGGATCATCTAGTGCTGCGTGCTGAGTTATACCTGTAAACCTGTTAACCCAGTTCACCCTTTGATTCCTCAAACCTGCTTCTTCTATTGACTAAATTTTGCCATTCACAGGATCTGTGCCTTATTGTTTCATTTGTATATACTTGCTATTTCTGCTGTTTGAAATGTGCAATTCCTATTAACTAAGTTGCCGTTTATAATTGTCTGTACCTATTGGTTTCCCATGTATCTCTGCTATCATAAAGGCACCTCGTTTTTCAAACACTATTGCCTCTCCCTGGAGTTCATATTAGGAACCATAGCAAAATAGACCCCACAGTGAGAAAAGAGGAAGTGATAGTAGGGGTAGGAAGGAAGTGTGGAAAGTTCCTTTAAGTAGTCACCATATTCAGTTTTATATTATATTTGTAGCTAGGAAAAACCCTAGCCAAGTTGTGTTACATGATTGAAATTGAAAATGTTTTACTGCGATAGACTGAGTTTCGTTGTGCTTTATTATAATTTCAATGTTATGTTATACATAGAGTGCATTGTGGACAGAGTGCTGTCTGTTCCTTGTAAAGTCACCCAATATATTCTGTCATAATAAATAACCACAATAGGTAAAGTTCATCAGAATTCCATCACTATTCCTCCTTTGCTGATCTCCGCTTCCTCCTTGGTGACAGCAGCTGCCGCCGACCATGGGGAACATATGTCCTGGCTCTGTTTCCAGCTGTGAGCTCAGTGTCTGATTACACAATAGGCTGCCTAGGCTTCAGCCTAGGGTGCAAGGCTTTAGGTGGGGGAGGAGCAAAGTTTTTGGGAGTGCAAATATGTGACAGCGAGAGGCATAAACTGAAATTCATTTTAAAATACTAGAGAATAGTTGTTCTACAAAGTAACAAGAAAACAAGAAAGGAATATGTTAAGGTTTAAACGTGACGTATTCTCTTTGTATAGGCTGAAGACAATGAGTCATCATTAGGCGGGTGCTTAAAGATAAGTATAATCGAACAGACCTTATGGGCGCTTCACTAAGGTGTGCAGCCGTGTACCCACCCCAGAGCTTCCACCAAAAACTCAATAATAAATACACAGTAACACACAAATGGGTACGTACACTGGCGCTACCGTCTTAGACTCACAGGGAACCTCTGAAAAGAGGACTGTATCTCCTCAATCCTCTCGTCATGCGAGGTACATAATACAAGAAGAAACAAAGAAAAAACATGGCATAATAACGTACGACACTCGATAAAGTCCACCACCACTATGGGGTATAAGGTGATCCTCAAAAATAGGTGATGTCAATGAAAACTTCCAGTAAGCACCCGTGGTTTATTCTTCAATTCTCTCCCCCTTAGGGTATATGCCCTAAGGGGGAGAGAATTGAATACGCCCCAACGTCGGGGCGTATTCTGTTGTTTGGGGTCCGCTGGTTTCCTAGGCAATGTCGGAGGATCGGGAAGTATTTCTGAGAGCCCATAATAGGACATTTACTTCATTTCGTGAAGGTTGGAGTTGAGTGAAAGAAAACATACACTGCAACACTGTTAAGGGAGCAGAGCACAACCCTACAGGCGCATATTGATCTTCTGTTATGTAAGCATATACCCTAAGGGGGAGAGAATTGAAGAATAAACCACGGGTGCTTACTGGAAGTTTTCATTGACATCACCTATTTTTGAGGATCACCTTATACCCCATAGTGGTGGTGGACCATCAAAGGATACTAAATTGTGCATGCACATTATAATGTATTATTAAGACAATACATTATAATCCGCACAAAAGCAGCTGTTATTTTGCGAATAAAGATGCAAATTGCTTATGGCAGGAGCATAATTTGTTCCCTTGAGCACGTTAAAACTATTACCGTTTATACGGTAAACTTGCACGTAAAAACCGTTAATACGGTAGTTTACTCGCTGAATTTCATCTCGCAGCTTAGGGAGCTGCGAGATGAAATTCAGCGAGTAATTACCGTATAAACGGTAATAGTTTTAACGCGCTCGTTCCAGCGGCGCCCGGAGGAACAATTGAATACCCCCTAAGAACTTTTTATCTCAGTCCCCGCTGCCCCAAGAAAACAAGAGAACCGTTATTTCAAATGAAAGACTCTCTTCTTTCAAGTGAAATCTTGAGCAGTCAGAATACAAACAAATGACGTAAAAGGTAAAGAAAGCTCTGTTTAATCTAAGAGGTACAGAGAACGCTTGATATATAAAGTAACGGAAAACTATTGTAGCTGGTGGTGGGGAAAGTGGACGTGGCTACTGTACCGTAATACCGCGGCATTATCAGCTACCAATAATAGCGCAGCCATTACTGACCGGCATTTCTGTATGGCTGCCGTGGGTGCAGTACGGTTGTAATGAGGAGACACAGTGGAAGATAGAGTCACGAAATATAGCCCAGTCACTGTAGAAAACTTAAGACTGTCAGTTGCTCGCAACCATGGTCAACCTTCTCCATTTATATAATCTGTCTGCGCCTGTCGCCATCCTTGTCTCTCCTTATCTTTAAGCACCCACAGGGAACCTCTGAAAAGAGGACTGTATCTCCTCAATCCTCTCGTCATGCGAGGTACATAATACAAGAAGAAACAAAGAAAAAACATGGCATAATAACGTACGACACTCGATAAAGTCCACCACCACTATGGGGTATAAGGTGATCCTCAAAAATAGGTGATGTCAATGAAAACTTCCAGTAAGCACCCGTGGTTTATTCTTCAATTCTCTCCCCCTTAGGGTATATGCTTACATAACAGAAGATCAATATGCGCCTGTAGGGTTGTGCTCTGCTCCCTTAACAGTGTTGCAGTGTATGTTTTCTTTCACTCAACTCCAACCTTCACGAAATGAAGTAAATGTCCTATTATGGGCTCTCAGAAATACTTCCCGATCCTCCGACATTGCCTAGGAAACCAGCGGACCCCAAACAACAGAATATGCCCCGACATTGGGGCGTATTCAATTCTCTCCCCCTTAGGGCATATACCCTAAGGGGGAGAGAATTGAAGAATAAACCACGGGTGCTTACTGGAAGTTTTCATTGACATCACCTATTTTTGAGGATCACCTTATACCCCATAGTGGTGGTGGACTTTATCGAGTGTCGTACGTTATTATGCCATGTTTTTTCTTTGTTTCTTCTTGTATTATGTACCTCGCATGACGAGAGGATTGAGGAGATACAGTTCCCTGTGGGTGCTTAAAGATAAGGAGAGACAAGGATGGCGACAGGCGCAGACAGATTATATAAATGGAGAAGGTTGACCATGGTTGCGAGCAACTGACAGTCTTAAGTTTTCTACAGTGACTGGGCTATATTTCGTGACTCTATCTTCCACTGTGTCTCCTCATTACAACCGTACTGCACCCACGGCAGCCATACAGAAATGCCGGTCAGTAATGGCTGTGCTATTATTGGTGGCTGATAATGCCGCGGTATTACGGTACAGTAGCCACGTCCACTTTCCCCACCACCAGCTACAATAGTTTTCCGTTACTTTATATATCAAGCGTTCTCTGTACCTCTTAGATTAAACAGAGCTTTCTTTACCTTTTACGTCATTTGTTTGTATTCTGACTGCTCAAGATTTCACTTGAAAGAAGAGAGTCTTACATTTGAAATAACGGTTCTCTTGTTTTCTTGGGGCAGCGGGGGCTGAGATAAAAAGCTCTTAGGGGGTATTCAATTGTTCCTCCGGGCGCCGCCGGAATAAGCGCGTTAAAACTATTACCGCTGAATTTCATCTCGCAGCTCCCTGAGCTCCCCGGTTTTTATGCGCAA
Source organism: Mixophyes fleayi (assembly GCF_038048845.1). NCBI lineage: Eukaryota > Metazoa > Chordata > Amphibia > Anura > Limnodynastidae > Mixophyes > Mixophyes fleayi. The sequence continues at coordinate 20,448,865 of NC_134404.1, read as the reverse complement.
GTTTACCGTATAAACTGTAATAGTTTTAACGTGCTCAAGGGAACAAATTATGCTCCTGCCATAAGCAATTTGCATCTTTATTCGCAAAATAACAGCTGCTTTTATGCGGATTATAATGTATTATCTTAATAATACATTATAATGTGCATGCACAATTTAGTATCCTTTGATGGTAGAAGCCAGATGGATCAGGTCCTTGTTGACTGTTAGTTAGACCACTTGCTAAAAACCTATATGTAGATTCTGTTGCTTTAGTGGAGGGAAGGTAGGAAGGGACTTCTGTCTGTGAAGAGGACAAGCTGGTGTAGGCGCCAAGATCTCCCTAGTCCAATATGGTGGTCTCCAAACCTCTACAAACCCAAAGTCTTGTTTTATGGGATGGTTCATCTGCACTCTCGCGAACATCAATACTTTTGATGTGTACTGTTAGATATAAAGAAGCAACCAAACCTTTTAATGGTGCAAGATATTATAGTAACAATTTCAACTTATACCATTGTACAGAGGAGTCTGCTTTGCTCCCCCAATAAAAACAGAAACGTCTCCACATAAAGAATTGAGCTATTAGTTTTAAAAGTTATAAAACTAATACAAATTCATCTTAAGTGTGTCCCAGAAATCATTGCATAAAAAATATCTATTAATCTGCACAACTGTAGTTAAGACGAGTAATCAATTATCTGAGATAACACATCGGACTAAGAAGTTATCCACAAAGTATACAACAGTGGTGGAAATGATACTCACCATTACATTGTGGCTTAAGTGCACAAGACCACAATTGTGGGGGGTCTTGTTGAAGCCAGGGGGGCAAGTGGGATCTCCAAGGCTAAAGTACAGGGGGCAGAAAGGTGCTCCTAATGTTTAGGGTTATGACTGGGCTGTTCTTTGCCAAAATTCTAATCCAATTATAATAAATCCTTGGACCTTTTCTCTTTAAAAACAAATCTCTATATCTGTTTATTTCATTTCTTTCTGGTATAAGTAGTTATAACTAAATCAGAAGACATCAACCTTTAGGCAGTTTAAAGAGTAGAAAAACTGCAGATTTAAAAAAGAAGAATTTATATAACTACTTTGCTGTTTCCAGAAACTGATACCTTTCTCCTTGAGAAAAGAAGTACAAAAACACTTGAGACTCCATGGGGTAGGTATTTTGAGTGGGCTAAAAATCAGATAAAAGACATTATGAGTCTGTAGTGAATGTCTTAAAAGCCTCTCAAGAAGGAACAGTACAAAGGTTAAGATGTTCTCGGGAAAACCTAAATGCTAAGATTCAGAAATTAAAGGGAAGTTGTGACGGAAAGGCAGACAGCACACTTAATGCGTCACCAGCTCCCTCGTTAACACAATTAAGTAAAAAAGGAACTCACAATCATTTAACCTTCACATTCTAGATCAGCCTTCATCACTTTATCTATCCATCCAGACAGTCGGTACCTCTTTGTCTTTACGAAGATCCACAGAACACCTGGACCGGAGTATGTCAAGGGTACACGCAGGGCCGGATTAACCCGAGGTCTAACTGGGCTACAGCCCAGGGGCCTCGGGCATCCAGGGGGCCCTTGACAGAGTTCAGCAGAGGTATTGATCGGGACAGGGGCGGGGGCGCCCCCAGCCTGATCAATGCTGAGCTCTGTCACTGCAGTCCTCCTTCTCCGGCGCTCAGTAATCTCTTTACTGAGGAGATCTCGCGAGAGTGTCACGAGATCTCCTCAGTAAGGAGCTTACAGCGCGCCGCGGAAGGAGGACTGCAGTGACAGGAGAGGAGAAGGTAAGCGCTTGGAGGGGAGGGGAGGGGGGGGGGGGGCGGTCGGCTAACAGGGGGGCCAGGCTGCTAATGGGGGGGGCTCATGGGGGAATGGGGGCCCCATTAGCCCAGGGGCCTCCATTCCGTTAATCCGGCCCTGGGTACTGTAACAACCTGCCTCCTGAACTTTTGGACTCTATTATTTGTATTGCTATTTTGTGTTCCAGCAGTACCTCTTTTCACCAGAGGTGCTGCTATTGTGCATTATTCTTGTGCTTAAGGAGTTGAGAAGTGTGGCCATCAGCCTGAACGCAGTTAAAATCACGTGGGTGAGTGATTAGGTGTTTAGCCTATGGGCTTGTATATATTTGAACCAATAGGTAGAGAGAGGGGGGTGGTTTTGTTTTATATAGGTGTTGGTTGTCATCCATTTTCCCCTCTCTGTTTCCGGATTCCTAGCTGTGCAGTTGGATCCCTAGCTGTCAGCGGTGCGGTGGATTCAGGCCTTGGAGTGAACGTCGTGGTATCGTATTATCTCTGTGTACTGTCCTTGTCCTTTGTGTTTTGTCTGTGTTTTTGTCTGTGTTTTCCATCCTTCCTTTATTTCTTTTCCTTCCCCTTTTCCTCTCCCTCCTTCCTCCTCTTTCTCCTTCCAGTCTCCTCTCCCACTCCTTCCCCCCCCCCCCTCCGTTTTCCGTTTTCCGTTATTTTCCTCTTTTCCCTCTTACCTCTTTTTCTCCTTGTGTTCCCTTTCTGTCTGCAGGCGGTCCTCCGCTCCTTTTCACATGTCTCGCCCCAGCCGCGTGCGCAGTGCCCCCTCCAGGTATCGCGAGGCGGGGCCTGGCTCTGTTCCTCTCACTTCTCCACCGTCTCCCCGTTCAGCGGGGGCCCCCTCCTCCGTTGCAGCCGCCTGTTCTCTTAGGGGGTCCCGCAGCGCCTCTCCCCCCCCCTCTTCCTCCAGAGCCTCCGTCAGCAGGGGAAGGCGCCAGAAGGCGGCTCAGCCTGGCGGGCTTATCCCGCTCCCTCCGGCAGGGCCCTTGTCTGTAGCGGAGGTAGAGCCTTTAGCGCCACCTCCACAAAGTGGTCCCCCCAGTAGCTCCGGCCCCCCCCCTTTCCACCCCCCTTACATTGGTCTCTAGTGGTGTTTTCAGAGGTTGGGAGCCCTCCCCCTCCCAGTTTCCTCGGGCAGACCCCCTTCCCAGGCCTCCGGCCTGTTCTGGGCCTTCTCACAGAGGCTTGGGCCCCATCATCTGGGATCCCCCCATACCTGGGGTCCCCCCCCCCTCCCCCGTCCCTTCTGCCCATGTTGCATTTTCTTCCCCCCCCCCCTTCCCTTGGTCCCCGTTAGCGGGGTCACTGGGCTGGGTTCACATGGTGCCTGGCAGGTAGAGGTTCCGGTTCCTTCGGCTGGGGTAGGGCGAACGGCGGATCCTCTGGGTCCCGCCCCCCTTTTTTCTGGGTCTTCCATCCTTTCTCCGGGTTTGGGTTCCTTGGCCGGGGTGGGTTCCAGGGCCTGTCCCCCCCCCTCACACCCCTTCCCCCCTCCCCCCCTCCCCCCTCCCCCCCCCTCCATGCAGACGCGGTTGCCCCCCCACGGGTTCCGTGGGATTTGCCGTACCCCCCAGCGGGCGGTCCGTTTTTGTTCCCGTCGGGATCTGGGGAGGGTCCTCCTTACCCCATCCCCTCTGGGGTCTACAGGCATTATTACCCGGTGCCCCTAATACCCCTTCGGGGGGAAGCCCCTCGTCTTGGGCGTGACCCAGACGCTTTATCCAACAGACCCCCCCCTCCGGGATTCTTAGGGTTAGATAACGAGTCCTTGGGAGTCAATAGTTCATTGTCGGCGGTAGACTCATCTATGGGGTTTCAAGCTAGACTGTCAGATTCTAACGTGCCTCTTGTTTCAGATTCACAAGCCATGGTTGGAGGGATGAAAGCTCAGACATTACAGGTGGTCGGTGCCGGGCCGGGAGCGGCAGAGGGGCCGCTGGCCGCAGCAGATAGCCTGTCGCAAGCCGCTAAGACAGCAGCTGATCCGGCGGGACTGGAAGTTCAGCAGGCGGACGCCGCAGAGGTCGGAGCAGTATCAGGTCCTTCCAGGCCGTCGGGATCCGGACCGCAAGCAGAGGCTGTCGTCAGCGGTGAGTTGTCAGAAGTTGTTATTCCACATGTACTTACACATAGCCCCCCATTGTCCTCCACGGACGAGGATTCTCCCTCTTCATCGGGGGAGGGTCCTCGTAAGCTTATTAAGTTACTTAATACACACTTTGGCAGGTCTAGATCCCAGGGTAGGAGACGGGGTGGGGCAGGCAAGTCTGTAGCGCCCCAAGCCCCGATGGTGCTTTGTGAGAATACGGCCCTCTTGGCAGGATTACGGCCCAGTATTAAAGACAGGATTAGGAAGGGTTGGTTCGTTAACATGTTCGAGATAACGAAAGCAGCTAAAAAAGGTCTAGATGCAGCTTGTGAAAGAGGGGGTATCGGCGAAGAAGCGTATAAAACCTTCTCCAATTGGGTGACCGGTTATTGTGCATTTGCGGCCTGCTATATCGAAACGAGGCCGGAGGCTCATGAGGATGTGTGGAAATATATGCACCTCATTAATGAGATGTTTGTTAATGACCGACCTGGAACCTGGCTTAAATATGATGAGTTATTTCGTGAGAGGGTGGACGGTCGCGTTAACATGCCACTGGGGGTAAAGGATGTCGAGATTTGGATGCAACTTAATCGGGCTAGTTTAGCGTTTGGTCCAGGGGCACAAGGGAATCGGTTTCCGCAAGGGGGGAGACGTAGTGCTCCCCAGTTTGTTAAGAACAGATGTTTCGCCTTTAACAATACGTCCTGTGGGCGGGGGGAAACGTGTAGGTATCGACACAGTTGTACGTATTGCCGCGGACCGCATTCTGCCAAGGAGTGTCCGAGGAGTGCCCCCGGTCTCGGCAGAGGCCGCGGCAGTGACGGAAATATGGGTTAAGGGCCCCTCTCCTATTCGTATAGACTATTTAGAACGATGGCTTAGATTATATCCACATGCAGAACAGGCTTCTTTTCTCCGGGAGGGTTTTCGTTACGGGTTCCGGTTGCCAATTAGGATAGCGGTCAAAGCTAGGGCGACGAGAAATTTAAAATCAGCTTATATTTTTCCGGAGGTCCTGGAGGAAAAGATTCGCGGGGAAATTAGCCTAGGACGCATGGTCAGCCCTTTTACCTCACCCCCCTTATCAGATTTAGTCATTTCTCCAGTGGGGATTGTTCCAAAAAAAGTTCCGGGTAAATTCCGTCTAATTCAACATCTGTCGCACCCAGTAGGCGAGTCGGTTAACGACGCTATTGATCAAGATATAAGCTCGGTAGTTTATCAATCATTTGAAGAGGCTTTATCGATGGTTAGATACTTTGGCGCGGGAGCTCTCATGGCGAAACTAGATATTGAATCCGCTTTTAGGTTACTTCCCCTTCACCCAGATTCCTTTAAATATATGGGGTTCCAAATTAAGGGAGGGTTTTACGTGGATAGATGTCTGCCCATGGGTTGTTCTCTGTCATGTGCCTATTTCGAAGCTTTTAGTTCCTTTTTGCATTGGGCAATTCAGGCAGGGACAGGACAAGAGGGCATCGTGAAGCTGAAAGGATTGATAGATAATGCTTTGTCCTCCCCCTCTCTTAAATTGAAAGAAGTTCAGTCCCTGTTAGGGCTTTTTAACTTTGCTTGCAGGGTTATTCCAATGGGTAGGATTTTTTGTAGAAAACTACAGCTTTCTACGGCGGGTATGAACAGGCCGCATGCGTTGATCAAACTCAAAGAGGAGATTAGACAGGATTTGTTGATTTGGACATCTTTTCTAGGAAGATTTAATGGCATTAGAATCTGGCCTCCCCCCCCTATTTCCACCAGGGATTTAGAGTTGTTCACGGATGCTTCCGGGTCTAAAGGTTTCGGAGCATACTTTCAAGGCGAATGGTGCGCAGCTCCCTGGCCTCAGGAGTGGGTTGACAGCGATTTGATAAAAAACTTATTGGTATTGGAGTTATTCCCCATTATAGTGTCCCTGGAGTTGTGGGCTTCTCAGCTCAAAGGCCATAATGTTTCTTTTTGGTGCGATAATTTGGGAGTGGTTCAGGCAATTAATCGCCAGAGTGCATCCTCTAAACCAGCAGTGAATTTACTGCGGGTTTTGGTTCTTCGTTGCTTGGACTACGACATTAATTTTCGTGCTAAACATGTCCCGGGTATTGAAAATGGGATTGCTGACTCTCTTTCTCGCTTTGACTGGGTGCGGTTTAGATCGCTGGCCCCGAGAGCTAATCCTGTGGGTATAGATTGTCCATTTTATATTTGGCAGATGATCGGTCCGGATTAAGATTTTTGGCTGAAGCGGCCCTAGCTCCCTCTACGCTGAAGACTTACCGGTTGGCGTGGCAACGCTGGGAGAATTATTTGGTAATTTCTGGTAGGCGATTGTGGGCCAATGGTTCAGACATAGAGGAGTTCATGTTGCGGTGTTATCAGGAAGGTTTTAGCAAGGCGTCTATGTCTTCCACGTTAGCAGGAATATCTTTCATGTCTAGAGTTCAGGGGTTATCGGATCCTACGAAATCCTTTCTGGTTAGGAAAGCCCTTAAAGGATGGGCTAGGTTGCACCCTGTTCCAAGAGATCACAGACGGCCCATTGACGCTCGTTTATTAGCACGTTTGATAGATGCACTGCCTGGGGTTTTGATAGATGCTTTCGAAGTTTCTCTTTTTAGTACTGCATTTTCCATGGCCTTTCACGGGGCTTTGAGAGTAGGGGAACTAGTTGCTCAGTCAAAAAATCAATTAGGGTCAGCTATTTTAGCAGCTAATGTCATTATAAATGTGGATTCCGTTCAAATTAGGATTGCCCGGTCTAAAACAGATCAATTGGGAGTCGGTCATTGGTTAACCCTTTCAAAGCAGGTCAATGATAGGATTTGTCCAGTTAGGTTATGTCATCAATTATCAGAATCACGCCCGCAGGCGGAAGTTTGGTTAGTTCATAAAGACAGTTCCCCACTGACCAAATTTCAGTTCCACTCCATTATGTCCAAGGCTCTACAGGACCTGGGCTTTCCCCCCTCTGAATTCGGAACACATTCCTTTCGTATTGGCGCAGCGACAGAGGCAGCAGCAGATGGGGCTTCTACTTTAGCTATACAGGCATTAGGCAGATGGAAATCTAGCTGTTACAAGAGGTACATTAGACCTGATGTTTAACAATTGTTTTCTTCCCTTGTACGCAGTTTCTTTTTCTTCGCTTTTCTTTCTCAGGTGGTAGACCCAGGGGCTAGCTGCTCGCCGCTTTTTGCGGGTGCGTGAAGGGCTTTTTCCCACCGGGTTTTCACCTTCACCTGGGTCGCTGCCTTTCCTTTCCGTTCTATTTAATGTTGGAAGTAAAATCACCCTTATGGTTAGTTTAGGGTCGTTTTCTTCCTGATTTTTGGTTAGTGGTTTCATTAGTTTTCAGTTGTTTTTGTATTTGTGACATTTACATTTTGGTTATTAAGTTGTTATTCTCGTAGGGGTTGATGCCAGAACAATATCGGTGTGGTTTTTCGGACATTCCTTTATCTTCTGGGCCGGGATACATCAGTTTGCGGGTTGTTGTCCGTGGGTCCCGGAGAATTCGGATATCATTTGGATAGGTCATCATGGTATGAGATGGAGGCAGTTCTTGTCGGTTTTATCCTGTGAGATTGCTGTTCGCGGAGTCCCCGATATCCTTGTGGTTCACCTAGGCGGTAATGACATTGGTCAAATGAAATCACTTGAACTCATCATAAATATCCGTGATGACATTTTAACGGCCTCTGAGCATTGGCCGTCTATAAAGTTTTGTTGGTCCTACATTGTTCCCCGTAGGACATTGAGGTCTGATTTGCCTCCCACGGCTATTTCATCTGTGGTACGTAAAGTGAATCAGGTGGCCAGTAAGATTTTTCGTCAGGCTGGAGGTTTTTCTATTTCCCATCCTTTGTTGAAAGCCGAATATATTCATTTATTTAGATTGGACGGGGTTCATCTTTCGGATTTGGGCATTATTTTTTTTATTGATAGGTTATTTTGGAAACTTAGGCCTATTTTTAGGGCTGTGGTTGGCGGGCTGCATTTATAGCATCTCTGCAGCGTGGGTGGGAGAGCAGTGCAGTTGGTAAGTTTGCATATGGTGCTTCGTTTATATGTCATAGGTCACTATCCCCCCTTTCGTATGGTGTTGTCATCACGTGTGTTGGGTCCAGTGAATGGGACTCTGGGCCAGTATGTTGATTATCTCTGGCGGTTTATATAAGGGGGTGTAGTCTTGCCGTTGGACATATATTTCGCACCGGCCAATAGATAAGGTAAATCCTGGGTTGGTGGTTCAATGGCCTGACCTTTCCACCGTTATTGGTTTTGTTTTTGCCTTCTGCCCTGCTCTCGTCCGCCTTCAGCCCCTTTAGTTTAATATATCCATTTAATAAATATTAATAAATATATTTTAATTCCAACGTTATTCTGGTGTCCGTGTCGTTATTGGTTTATAGGTATTATGGTAAACACTATGAGCTTCCTCACTGTGCATTTTAGAGAAGTGTGGCCATCAGCCTGAACGCAGTTAAAATCACGTGGGTGAGTGATTAGGTGTTTAGCCTATGGGCTTGTATATATTTGAACCAATAGGTAGAGAGAGGGGGGTGGTTTTGTTTTATATAGGTGTTGGTTGTCATCCATTTTCCCCTCTCTGTTTCCGGATTCCTCCCTCCCTCCCGGCTGTTTTTTAAATGGTTTCGTTTCTTTGGTTGGAGAGCAGTGCAGTTGGTAAGTTTGCATATGGTGCTTCGTTTATATGTCATAGGTCACTATCCCCCCTTTCGTATGGTGTTGTCATCACGTGTGTTGGGTCCAGTGAATGGGACTCTGGGCCAGTATGTTGATTATCTCTGGCGGTTTATATAAGGGGGTGTAGTCTTGCCGTTGGACATATATTTCGCACCGGCCAATAGATAAGGTAAATCCTGGGTTGGTGGTTCAATGGCCTGACCTTTCCACCGTTATTGGTTTTGTTTTTGCCTTCTGCCCTGCTCTCGTCCGCCTTCAGCCCCTTTAGTTTAATATATCCATTTAATAAATATTAATAAATATATTTTAATTCCAACGTTATTCTGGTGTCCGTGTCGTTATTGGTTTATAGGTATTATGGTAAACACTATGAGCTTCCTCACTGTGCATTTTAAACCTGTATGTTCACTAATTATCTCATGCACCTGGGTGTGTCTCATTCCCCTTATATATACCTGTTCCTCCCAGCAGTCATTGCTGGTTATTGTTGTCCCATACTGTGATGTCCTTTCCTGTTGTCCAATCCTGATGTCATTTCCTGTTGTCCTTACCTGATTGTTTCTGGACATTCATGCTACTTTCTGCATCAGCTGGAACCTGGTATTTTTCACTGCTCCTTATTACCTGTTGTTAATACCTACCCTCTGCTACCCTGCATTAACCGTTTACCTGGTTGTTTCTGGACATTCATGCTACTTTCTGCATCAGCTGGAACCTGGTATTTATCACTGCTCCTTATTACCTGTTGTTAATACCTCTCTGCAAATAAACACAGAGTGTTTTTCACCAAATTCGTGACTCCTAGCTGTACTTCTGTTTGAGATCCGTGACAGGTACACGCACTCCCCATCACTCTTCTCAAAAGGTTCATTTCTGAGTTTTTCCAGGTGGTTCTGTACTTTTATAATATGTAGATGATTCGCTGTTAGCCTCTCCTTACACAGACATGTGTTGAGTTGACTCTCTACACTCCATTCTCACAAAGAAGAAAAACAATGTTTCCAACAAGAAGCTTTGAATGTACTTGACCAACATATGTAACTTGGGTCATGATACTTCAACTGGATAAAGGGCTCTCTGTAAACAGGATTCAGACAAACCAATAGGTACCCAAACCCACAACCATCTCCTAGCTGAGAAAATTTTTGGGTACGGCTGATTACTTCTGCCAGTGGATTTTGAGTTATGCCATTGTTAAAAAGCTTTGTCTTCTTCACCTGCCCTGGGACTACATGATTACACAAAACCCTTTACACTGTTCCATTATATAAAAGATGAATTTGCATTAGGTGTATTTACACAACATGAATATAAGAACCACTTCATTGTACACTATGCCCACAGCACCCGTGTTAACTCAATGTCCCCACTTGTATTAGTGTCCCCTCCTACATTTGTAGTTCCACATACAGCAGCTAATTAAGACCAAAACTCAACATCTGTCTAGTGCTAGGCTCACCAACAGATCTATTTATTAAAGGGAAAAAAGTCCTATCGCCTTCAAATACTTCATGTACCATCGTAATCCTCATATCGCTTTCACTAGTGTCAGTATGGCAATAGCAGGGTATATTAATTGAAAATATGCTTTATTTATTTAAATAATACAATAATCATTAATAAAAAAAATTTATATTAGTCCCAACCATTCATGCGTATCTTGACAAAAGTTCCCTATCCAAACTGTCCCCCTCGCAGGTTTACTCTCAACCCGACATTACGTTACGTTACGTTATGTTATTTGGGCTATGTACTTTCAGCTATAGGCAGGGCCGGATTAAGGGAATGGAGGCCCCTGGGCTAAGGGGGCCTCCATTCCCCCGTGAGGGCCCCCCCCCGTGATCCGAACTGCCCGCGCTCCCCCCTCCCGGCACTTACCTCCTTCTCCGGCGCGCTGTACGCTCTTTACTGAGCAGATCTCGTGAGAGTGAGACTCACGAGATCTCCTCGGTAAGGAGACTACAGCGCGCCGGAGAAGGACCGCAGTGAAAGTGCTCAGCAGCACTGATCGCGCCGGGGGCGTTCCTGCCCCCGACCGATCAATACTGCTGCTGAGCACTTTCAAGGGCCGTCTGGATGCCATAGACCCCTGGGCTGTAGCCCCGTTAGCCCTATGGTTAATCCGGCCCTGGCTATAGGCTATATACAAACTTTACCTAAGGGTAGAATACATAGGGTTAGTGGAATATCAGAAACAGAGAGATACTTTGCCAATGTAGGGCGTTGTCCTTGAGAAATCAGACTAGCTGCTGCAGTGCTAGAAAATAGTAATGAAACTGCAGATACAATTAGTAAAGATGACTGTGGAAAAGTCAGTAATTAGAACCATTGCTTTGCAGAAGATGATGGCTTTGGATTTTGTTTTGGCTAATAAGGGAAGTCCATGTACTATTAAAGGTCAATTATGTTGTGCATATATTCCAGATAATTTGATCATGTTGCAATCATAAGCAATTATTGGAGGTGAATTTACTAAATCAGGTGTTGCCCATAGCAACCAATCAGAGTTTAACTATCATTTCCTAGTATAGTCTAGATAAATGCTAGGTAGAATCTGATTGGTTGCTAGGTGCAACACCTCAACCTTTTCCTTTTTCGAAGATTTAGTAAATATCATCACTATCACTATATGATCAATATCGCTTAGAGTTTGTTTAGGTGCATTAGGAGCCATCTATTTTAATTTGTGTTTATTTTTTTTCTGTACTTGTATTTCTATATTTAGGCAGTGGAGAAATGTATCAAGCTACGTCTTTTTGCCATTTCCACAGCCGTGGCTCATTGTCGGTGAGTTGCAGCTCACAGATGTATTATCCAACAGTTTGGAGGGTCCAAACACAAACCGTAGCATTTTTTTTTTTATACACATGCTGACAGGATAGATAGCTTCATTTGAGCAATCTCCTCTCTCAGAACCACCTCTAATTTTATGGTATTTTTGCAAAAACCACTGCTTCATAATTTGTATTTTTATAATGACTGAAATCAGAACTGCATCTTTTAACGAGGCGCTTTTGAAAGCGGCTGTTTGTCAGCAGTTCAACTGTCGATTTTAACAAATGGCAGGTTGATACATTTCTCCCATTGTCTTAGGTATCGCTTGCGTGCACAATATATTCACGACAGTTTTAGAACTTTCAGATATCCAATCAGCAGGCTTAGACTGATCTTTAAAGTTACTAGGGGACCACAATCGGTCCAGTGTTGCCTAACATAAGTAAATTTACTGACAGGTGTAACCCCCAGTCCAGGTGTGTGCTGTGAGGTGCACAAGTTACATAGTGCACCTCCTTCTCAAGCCCTGGCTACCTGATGGGGATGGGTGTAAATGACCAGGGGGTACCTGCACATACAGGTGTTTCTTTGTAAGTAGTGGGACACAGGTGATGTCACTTTGTGGTGCAGTGCAATAAGAGCATACTTGCCAACTTTTCCTTGTTGGCTTCAGGGAGATCCCGGGGGAGGGGGGCTTGACGAATTACATCATTTTGGCACCGCGCCCTAAACGATTGTCACAATTTTGGCCAATTACAGCAGGGGCGGGGATAAGATTACGCAATATTTGCGTCATTAAGCCAGGCCCCCCCATTTATCTATTGCGGTCTCCATGAAAATGGCCACCTCCGTAAGCATCAATACATGGACATAGGACACAATTTGTGAACTGTGTCATCATGCCACAGATGGCGAAGCCAACCACGTCTTGTACTGGCTCAGCATCAGGGAGAATGCCAGACTCTTCAGGGAGTGAGGGAGATCACCCCTATTTCAGGGAGTCTCCCTGACATTCAGGGAGAGTTGGCAAGTATGAATAAGAGTCACAATAATTTGGGCGTCAGACCATCTCTATGACAAACTGAACTATTTATTTACACTCCTCTTCCTACAGCAGAATAATCAGAATGGCTGCAGCAATACAGAAATATACGCAGCTCATTACTCTCTCCAGCACAGTTCTTAATGAGCAATATAAATATGGTTGCAAGTATCTCTCCTTACGCCTCCTGCACAGTTCTTACACTGCTGGTGTTATCACAGTACACACCAGGTTCTCCTGGTCGCAGTAGCTCCACAACTACTCACAGTTCAGCCTCTGTCTGTTCCCAGTACACACATACAGGATTCACAATGTAGTTTATCTCATACTTGCCTACTCCCGGAAACTTGTTGCCGGGAGAGGGGGCGTGATTGGAGGGCTGGAGTGGGCGGGGCGAGTCCAATCGCATCATTTTGGCCCCACCCCTTGAAAACGTAATTTACGTCGCGGGGGCGGGGCCAAAATGAGGCGATTGGCCTCACCCCGCCCTCCAAAATGGCGTGATTCACCGAAAATCGCATCAAATGACGCGATTCTCTGTGAATACCGGGATGCGGGAGAAATGCCAGCTCTCGCGGGAGCCCGGGAGATTGACCCGAATTTCGGAAGTCTCCCGGACTTTCCGGGAGATTTGGCAAGTATGGTTTATCTCCAACACACACTTGTAGCTCTGACCCTTTCTCTGTGTAGCTCTCAGCATTGCAAGCAGGGGTAAAATCCCTTGGGCTATAACACTCTTCTCAAGTGTTTTCTCTGCCCCTCAATTCAAACAACTGCCCCTCATTGCTATAACCCTCTCTCCAGGGGTCTCTATCATCATAATCATCAGTTATTTATATAACGCCACTGATTCCGCAGCGCTGTGCAGAGAACTCACTCACATCAGTCCCTGCCCCATTGGGGCTTACAGTCTAAATTCCCTAACACACATACACACACACACACACACACACTCACAGACAGAGAGACACACACACAGACTAGGGTCAATTTCTTAGCAGCCAATTAACATACCAGTATATTTTTGGAGTGTGGGAGGAAACCGGAGCACCCGGAGGAAACCCACGCAAACACGGGGAGAACATACAAACTCCAAACAGATAAGGCTATGGTCGGGAATTGAACTTATGACCCCAGTGCCGTGAGGCAGAAGTGCTAACCACTAGGCCACTGTGCTGCCCCCACTCTTATATCCCTTAGTGTATACATGCTGCCACTTGCAGCAATCCCACCTTCTCTCTAGAGGACTCTGCTCTTACTTCCCTCAGAGTATACATGCTGCCCCTTGCAGCAATCCCCCTTCCATCTCTCCAGGATTCTCTGCTCTTACATCTATTAGTGTCTGCATGCTGCCACTTGCAGCAATCCCCCTCCCTGCTCTCCAGGGGTCTCTGCTCTTACATCCCTTAGTGTATGCATGCTGCCACTTGCAGCAATCCCCCCTTCTCTCCAGGGGTCTCTGCTCTTACCTCCCTTAGTGTATGCATGCTGCCACTCGCAGCAATCTCCCCTTCTCCCCAGGGGTCTCTGCTCTTACCTCCCTTAGTGTCTGCATGCTGCCACTCGCAGCAATCTCCCCTTCTCCCCAGGGGTCTCTGCTCTTACCTCCCTTAGTGTATACATGCTGCCACTTGCAGCAATCTCCCCTTCTCTCCAGGGGTCTCTGCTCTTACTTCCCTCAGTGTATACATGCTGCCACTTGCAGGAATCCCCCTTCCATCTCTCCAGGATTCTCTGCTCTTCCATCCCTTAGTGTATACATGCTGCCTCTTGCAGGAATCCCCCTTCTCTCCAGGGGTCTCTGCTCTTCAATCCCTTAGTGTATACATGCTGCCTCTTGCAGGAATCCCCCTTCTCTCCAGGGGTCTCTGCTCTTACCTCCCTCAGTGTATACATGCTGCCACTTGCAGGAATCCCCCTTCTCTCCAGGGGTCTCTGCTCTTACATCCCTTAGTGTCTGCATGCTGTCACTTGCAGGAATCCCCCTTCTCTCCAGGGGTCTCTGCTCTTACATCCCTTAGTGTATACATGCTGCCACTTGCAGCAATCCCCCTTCCATCTCTCCAGGGGTCTCTGCTCTTATGTCCCTCAGTGTATGCACGCTGCCACTTGCAGCAATCCCCCCTTCTCTCCAGGAGTCTCTGCTCTTACCTCCCTTAGTGTATGCATGCTGCCACTTGCAGCAATCCCCCTTCCATCTCTCCAGGATTCTCTGCTCTTACATCCCTTAGTGTCTGCATGCTGCCACTTGCAGCAATCCCCCTCCCTGCTCTCCAGGGGTCTCTGCTCTTACATCCCTTAGTGTCTGCATGCTGCCTCTTGCAGCAATCCCCCTCCCTGCTCTCCAGGGGTCTCTGCTCTTACTTCCCTTGGTGTCTGCATGCTGCCACTTGCAGGAATCCCCCTCCCTGCTCTCCAGGGGTCTCTGCTCTTACATCCCTTAGTGTCTGCATGCTGCCACTTGCAGCAATCCACCCTTCTCTCCAGGGGTCTCTGCTCTTACATCCCTTGGTGTCTGCATGCTGCCACTTGCAGCAATCCTCTCCTTCTCTCCAGGAGTCACTGCTCTTACATCCCTTAGTGTCTGTATGCTGCCACTTGCAGCAATCTCCCCTTCTCTCCAGGGGTCTCTGCTCTTACATCCCTTGGTGTCTGCATGCTGCCACTTGCAGCAATCCCCCTTCCATCTCTCCAGGATTCTCTGCTCTTACATCTATTAGTGTATACATGCTGCCTCTTGCAGGAATCCCCCTTCTCTCCAGGGGTCTCTGCTCTTACATTCCTTAGTGTATACATGCTGCCTCTTGCAGGAATCCCCCTTCTCTCCAGGGGTCTCTGCTCTTACATCCCTTAGTGTCTGCATGCTGCCACTTGCAGCAATCCCCCTTCCATCTCTCCAGGATTCTCTGCTCTTACATCCATTAGTGTATGCATGCTGCCACTTGCAGCAATCCCCCTTCCATCTCTCCAGGATTCTCTGCTCTTACATCCGTTAGTGTCTGCATGCTGCCACTTGCAGCAATCCCCCCTTCTCTCCAGGGGTCTCTGCTCTTACATCCCTTGGTGTCTGCATGCTGCCACTTGCAGCAATCTCCCCTTCTCTCCAGGGGTCTCTGCTCTTACATCCCTTGGTGTCTGCATGCTGCCTCTTGCAGCAATCCCCCTCCCTGCTCTCCAGGTGTCTCTGCTCTTACTTCCCTCAGTGTATGCATGCTGCCACTTGCAGGAATCCCCCTTCCATCTCTCCAGGGGTCTCTGCTCTTACATCCATTAGTGTATGCATGCTGCCACTTGCAGCAATCCCCCTCCCTGCTCTCCAGGGGTCTCTGCTCTTACCTCCCTTAGTGTATGCATGCTGCCACTTGCAGCAATCCCCCTCCCTGCTCTCCAGGGGTCTCTGCTCTTACCTCCCTTAGTGTATGCATGCTGCCACTTGCAGCAATCCCCCCTTCTCTCCAGGGGTCTCTGCTCTTACATCCATTAGTGTATACATGCTGCCCCTTGCAGCAATCCCCCCTTCTCTCCAGGGGTCTCTGCTCTTACATCCATTAGTGTATACATGCTGCCACTTGCAGCAATCCCCCCTTCTCTCCAGGGGTCTCTGCTCTTACATCCCTTGGTGTCTGCATGCTGCCACTTGCAGCAATCCCCCTCCCTGCTCTCCAGGTGTCTCTGCTCTTACATCCCTTAGTGTCTGCATGCTGCCACTTGCAGCAATCCCCCCTTCTCTCCAGGGGTCTCTGCTTTTACATCCATTAGTGTATACATGCTGCCACTTGCAGCAATCTCCCCTTCTCCCCAGGGGTCTCTGCTCTTACCTCCCTTAGTGTATGCATGCTGCCACTCGCAGCAATCTCCCCTTCTCCCCAGGGGTCTCTGCTCTTACCTCCCTTAGTGTCTGCATGCTGCCACTCGCAGCAATCTCCCCTTCTCCCCAGGGGTCTCTGCTCTTACCTCCCTTAGTGTATACATGCTGCCACTTGCAGCAATCCCCTCTTCTCTCCAGGGGTCTCTGCTCTTACATCCATTAGTGTCTGCATGCTGACACTTGCAGCAATCCCCCTCCCTGCTCTCCAGGGGTCTCTGCTCTTACTTCCCTCAGTGTCTGCATGCTGCCACTTGCAGGAATCCCCCTCCCTGCTCTCCAGGATTCTCTGCTCTTACATCCATTAGTGTCAGCATGCTGCCACTTGCAGGAATCCCCCTTCCTGCTCCCCAGGGGTCTCTGCTCTTACCTCCCTTAGTGTCTGCATGCTGCCACTTGCAGCAATCTCCCCTTCTCTCCAGGGGTCTCTGCTCTTACATTCCTTAGTGTATACATGCTGCCTCTTGCAGAAATCCCCCTTCTCTCCAGGGGTCTCTGCTCTTACATCCCTTAGTGTCTGCATGCTGTCACTTGCAGCAATCCCCCTTCCATCTCTCCAGGATTCTCTGCTCTTACATCCATTAGTGTCTGCATGCTGCCACTTGCAGCAATCCCCCCTTCTCTCCAGGGGTCTCTGCTCTTACATCCCTTGGTGTCTGCATGCTGCCACTTGCAGCAATCTCCCCTTCTCTCCAGGGGTCTCTGTTCTTACATCCCTTGGTGTCTGCATGCTGCCTCTTGCAGCAATCCCCCTCCCTGCTCTCCAGGTGTCTCTGCTCTTACTTCCCTCAGTGTATGCATGCTGCCACTTGCAGGAATCCCCCTTCCATCTCTCCAGGGGTCTCTGCTCTTACATCCATTAGTGTATGCATGCTGCCACTTGCAGCAATCCACCTCCCTGCTCTCCAGGATTCTCTGCTCTTACCTCCCTTAGTGTATGCATGCTGCCACTTGCAGCAATCCCCCCTTCTCTCCAGGGGTCTCTGCTCTTACATCCATTAGTGTATACATGCTGCCCCTTGCAGCAATCCCCCCTTCTCTCCAGGGGTCTCTGCTCTTACATCCATTAGTGTATACATGCTGCCACTTGCAGCAATCCCCCCTTCTCTCCAGGGGTCTCTGCTCTTACATCCCTTGGTGTCTGCATGCTGCCACTAGCAGCAATCCCCCTCCCTGCTCTCCAGGTGTCTCTGCTCTTACATCCCTTAGTGTCTGCATGCTGCCACTTGCAGCAATCCCCCCTTCTCTCCAGGGGTCTCTGCTCTTACATCCCTTGGTGTCTGCATGCTGCCACTTGCAGCAATCTCCCCTTCTCTCCAGGGGTCTCTGCTCTTACATCCCTTGGTGTCTGCATGCTGCCTCTTGCAGCAATCCCCCTCCCTGCTCTCCAGGTGTCTCTGCTCTTACTTCCCTCAGTGTATGCATGCTGCCACTTGCAGGAATCCCCCTTCCATCTCTCCAGGGGTCTCTGCTCTTACATCCATTAGTGTATGCATGCTGCCACTTGCAGCAATCCCCCTCCCTGCTCTCCAGGATTCTCTGCTCTTACCTCCCTTAGTGTATGCATGCTGCCACTTGCAGCAATCCCCCTCCCTGCTCTCCAGGGGTCTCTGCTCTTACCTCCCTTAGTGTATGCATGCTGCCACTTGCAGCAATCCCCCCTTCTCTCCAGGGGTCTCTGCTCTTACATCCATTAGTGTATACATGCTGCCCCTTGCAGCAATCCCCCCTTCTCTCCAGGGGTCTCTGCTCTTACATCCATTAGTGTATACATGCTGCCACTTGCAGCAATCCCCCCTTCTCTCCAGGGGTCTCTGCTCTTACATCCCTTGGTGTCTGCATGCTGCCACTTGCAGCAATCCCCCTCCCTGCTCTCCAGGTGTCTCTGCTCTTACATCCCTTAGTGTCTGCATGCTGCCACTTGCAGCAATCCCCCCTTCTCTCCAGGGGTCTCTGTTCTTACATCCATTAGTGTATACATGCTGCCACTTGCAGCAATCTCCCCTTCTCCCCAGGGGTCTCTGCTCTTACCTCCCTTAGTGTATGCATGCTGCCACTCGCAGCAATCTCCCTTTCTCCCCAGGGGTCTCTGCTCTTACCTCCCTTAGTGTCTGCATGCTGCCACTCGCAGCAATCTCCCCTTCTCCCCAGGGGTCTCTGCTCTTACCTCCCTTAGTGTATACATGCTGCCACTTGCAGCAATCCCCTCTTCTCTCCAGGGGTCTCTGCTCTTACATCCATTAGTGTCTGCATGCTGACACTTGCAGCAATCCCCCTCCCTGCTCTCCAGGGGTCTCTGCTCTTACTTCCCTCAGTGTCTGCATGCTGCCACTTGCAGGAATCCCCCTCCCTGCTCTCCAGGATTCTCTGCTCTTACATCCATTAGTGTCAGCATGCTGCCACTTGCAGGAATCCCCCTTCCTGCTCTCCAGGGGTCTCTGCTCTTACCTCCCTTAGTGTCTGCATGCTGCCACTTGCAGCAATCTCCCCTTCTCTCCAGGGGTCTCTGCTCTTACATTCCTTAGTGTATACATGCTGCCTCTTGCAGAAATCCCCCTTCTCTCCAGGGGTCTCTGCTCTTACATCCCTTAGTGTCTGCATGCTGCCACTTGCAGCAATCCCCCTTCCATCTCTCCAGGATTCTCTGCTCTTACATCCATTAGTGTCTGCATGCTGCCACTTGCAGCAATCCCCCCTTCTCTCCAGGGGTCTCTGCTCTTACATCCCTTGGTGTCTGCATGCTGCCACTTGCAGCAATCTCCCCTTCTCTCCAGGGGTCTCTGCTCTTACATCCCTTGGTGTCTGCATGCTGCCTCTTGCAGCAATCCCCCTCCCTGCTCTCCAGGTGTCTCTGCTCTTACTTCCCTCAGTGTATGCATGCTGCCACTTGCAGGAATCCCCCTTCCATCTCTCCAGGGGTCTCTGCTCTTACATCCATTAGTGTATGCATGCTGCCACTTGCAGCAATCCACCTCCCTGCTCTCCAGGATTCTCTGCTCTTACCTCCCTTAGTATATGCATGCTGCCACTTGCAGCAATCCCCCCTTCTCTCCAGGGGTCTCTGCTCTTACATCCATTAGTGTATACATGCTGCCCCTTGCAGCAATCCCCCCTTCTCTCCAGGGGTCTCTGCTCTTACATCCATTAGTGTATACATGCTGCCACTTGCAGCAATCCCCCCTTCTCTCCAGGGGTCTCTGCTCTTACATCCCTTGGTGTCTGCATGCTGCCACTTGCAGCAATCCCCCTCCCTGCTCTCCAGGTGTCTCTGCTCTTACATCCCTTAGTGTCTGCATGCTGCCACTTGCAGCAATCCCCCCTTCTCTCTAGGGGTCTCTGCTCTTACATCCCTTGGTGTCTGCATGCTGCCACTTGCAGCAATCTCCCCTTCTCTCCAGGGGTCTCTGCTCTTACATCCCTTGGTGTCTGCATGCTGCCTCTTGCAGCAATCCCCCTCCCTGCTCTCCAGGTGTCTCTGCTCTTACTTCCCTCAGTGTATGCATGCTGCCACTTGCAGGAATCCCCCTTCCATCTCTCCAGGGGTCTCTGCTCTTACATCCATTAGTGTATGCATGCTGCCACTTGCAGCAATCCCCCTCCCTGCTCTCCAGGATTCTCTGCTCTTACCTCCCTTAGTGTATGCATGCTGCCACTTGCAGCAATCCCCCTCCCTGCTCTCCAGGGGTCTCTGCTCTTACCTCCCTTAGTGTATGCATGCTGCCACTTGCAGCAATCCCCCCTTCTCTCCAGGGGTCTCTGCTCTTACATCCATTAGTGTATACATGCTGCCCCTTGCAGCAATCCCCCCTTCT
Source organism: Mixophyes fleayi (assembly GCF_038048845.1). NCBI lineage: Eukaryota > Metazoa > Chordata > Amphibia > Anura > Limnodynastidae > Mixophyes > Mixophyes fleayi. The sequence goes on along the minus strand of NC_134404.1, from coordinate 20,428,777 downwards.
CTCCAGGGGTCTCTGCTCTTACATCCATTAGTCTATACATGCTGCCACTTGCAGCAATCCCCCCTTCTCTCCAGGGGTCTCTGCTCTTACATCCCTTGGTGTCTGCATGCTGCCACTTGCAGCAATCCCCCTCCCTGCTCTCCAGGTGTCTCTGCTCTTACATCCCTTAGTGTCTGCATGCTGCCACTTGCAGCAATCCCCCCTTCTCTCCAGGGGTCTCTGTTCTTACATCCATTAGTGTATACATGCTGCCACTTGCAGCAATCTCCCCTTCTCCCCAGGGGTCTGTCACGGGCACTAGGAGTCTTTACCCAGGGATCACCAGGTGGTAGGCTTACCAGAGCAATGTAGATGGTAATAGGGTACTCTGGTAGCTGGGTGATCACGGAACAGGAAACAGCAGATGATGAGATGCTCAGGAAAGTCTATGACTAGCAGCACTGGTAATATGGAGGTAATAGTACACGAGGAACTGTAGGACAAGGACACGTGAAGGTAGTCAGTGGTCTGCGATAGCAAGTTGTACCACTGCTATAGTGAGGAGGAATGTCCAACAGAAACGAGGAGGTGATGAGAGTCAGCGGTCTGCGGATAGCAAGTTGTACCGCTGTCTGAGTGAAGGAATGGAATCCAAGTGGAGGTATCCGGGGAGTCAGTGGTCTGCGATAGCAAGTTGTACCACTGCTATGTGAGAGGATACTGGAACAGGTGATACCGGAAACAGGGGTCAGTGGTCTGCTACTAGCAAGTTGTACCACTGAATATATATGTGAGGAGGTGCACGGGGAGAGACTGCAACACAGGATATACACAGGCACCTTATATACGATCCACAGTAACATGCACAATATATATATAAATGACTGAACAGGTCTGCAAATATAGGAAGTCTCTTGAAGTAGTCCAGCACAAGTTAACACAGTCAATGATGGCAATAGACTCAGCGGATAGCAGACTCCAGAGGAGAACCAACACAGTCCAGCAAGATATGCAATACACCAGCACAGTCAATGAGAAGTATGCATACCGTGGTTCAGAAGCAGGTAGTCAGATAGGAGTGCAGGGATACCTGAGCGGCAGGAGGCCGGCTGGATGAGAAGTCCCAGGATACCTGAGGCAGCGGTCAGTAGGTGCAGCGCACAGATAAGTAGACCAACAGGGACACGAATCCACAGGAATCAATAACACGTGGAACTGAACTCACGCAGGACCCAGGAGAGTGGAGATGATCCAGCAGAGGAGTAGTAGATGAGATATAAATCCAATGCAGACAGGAGGGTAGACCTGCGGGACACGTGAAGGCGTGGAGAGCGGATCAGCAGTAGATGGATGATAGCGCGGTCAGCAGCAGCAGGGCTCTGCGGTACACGGAGGTAACCAGTAGCAACCAATAGTTGTCAGAAGCGATGGAACACGGGATAGCAGAGTAGACCAGGAGCTGTTGATCACGGAGAGTAGCAAATGGCAATGAGAGCAGCAGTCTCGAGGAAACACAGGAGAGCTGAGAAGAGAGTGCAGTGCACAGGAGCAGCGGATAGGAATCAGCTAACTTGTCACGATGATGAACACAGGCGAGTTGTAGGCTGGAGGCTGTAGTGCACGGAAGCAGCGGGTAGACATCAGCTAACAATCCCGATGATGAACACAGGCGAGTTGTAGGCTGGAAGCTGTAGTGCACGGAAGCAGCGGATAGACAACAGCTAACAGTCACGATAATGAACACAGGCGAGTTGCAGGCTGAAGGCTTGTAGTGCACGGAGGCAGCGGATAGGAATCAGCTCACGGACTTGATGAGGAACAGGTGAGTGGATGTAAAGTAACGGTTGGAGTGCACAGAGGCAGCGGGTAGGAACCAGCAAACAGTCACAGTGAAATATAATAGCGATGATGTGGATTAGAGGACTGAAGTGCACGGAGGCAGCGGATAGGAATCAGCAAACAGTCACAATGATAAGTAATAGCGTTGAAGTGGTTTGGAAGACTGTAGTGCACGGAGGCAGCGGATAGGAATCAGCTAACAGTCACGATGATACAGTTGATGGTAGAAGTGGTATGGGAACCACAGTAGTAGAAGTGGTTTGGAAACCACAGAGGTAGAAGTGGTTTGGAAACCACAGGAATCAGCAGCGCTGAAAACACGAGGAATACAGGAACACCTTCAGAGACTCATAGGGAATGAGACTCCAAGATCAGGCAACGTGGTGTTGACCACAGGTGCTTAATATAGGGAGTGTTGCCTGATCTGCCAATTGAGTTAAAGGGACATACACAGAAGTATAGGAAAGGGCTGCGCATGCGCAGACCCTCAGGATGGAGGACGGCCACGGTTCCTAAATGTCCGGGAAGAGGCACTCACGGTCCGGTGAGTGACAGTACCCCCCCTTTTAAAGGTGGGCACAGAACGCCTGGAACCGGGCTTGTCCGGATTTTTGGAGTAGAACTTCTTCAAAAGGGCAGGAGCATTAAGATCTTCAGCTTTGATCCAAGAGCGCTCCTCAGGACCAAAGCCCTTCCAATGAACGAGGAAACGGAGGACTCCTCGCGAAATTTTTGCATCCAATACCTCAGTAATCTCGAAATCCTCCTCCTGATGAACTTGAACTGGCTGCGGAGCTGAGGGAGGAGTTGAGAAACGGTTGATGATAAGAGGTTTGAGTAAAGACACATGGAAGGCATTGGAAATCCGAAGATTCTTAGGAAGAAGAAGTTTCACACATACTGGATTGATTACTTGAATGATCCTATATGGACCAATAAAACGAGGGGCGAATTTCATAGATGGAACCTTCAAACGAATGTTTTTAGTAGATAACCAGACACGATCTCCAATTTTTAGTGGTGGAATAGCCCGCCTCTTCTTATCTGCGAAAGATTTATATTTGATAGATGTCTTTTTTAAACAGGTTTTGACCTGAGACCAGATATTTTTAAAGGTCTGACAAGCAATCTCCACCGCAGGAACTTGGGTGGGCGGGAGGGCAGGAAATTCCGGAAAAGACGGATGGTGACCGTAGACCACAAAAAATGGAGTTTTGGATGATGACTTGTGATACATGTTGTTATGGGCGAATTCAGCCCAAGGGAGCAACTCTACCCAGTTGTCTTGATTGGCTGATGAGAACATCCTTATAAAAGTCTCAAGATCTTGATTGACACGTTCAGTTTGTCCGTTAGATTGCGGATGGTAAGAAGATGAGAGTGCTAATCGTATGCCCAAGGTTTTACAAAGGGCTCGCCAGAATCTGGAAACGAATTGTACTCCTCTATCCGACACAATCTCAGACGGACATCCATGGATACGGAAGATCTCTTTAATGAAATGTTCAGCCAGAATGGACGAGGAAGGCAAACCAGCCAGAGGAATGAAATGAGCCATCTTCGAAAATCTGTCCACCACCACCCAAATAGTGTTATGATTCTTACTAGGTGGTAAGTCAGTAACGAAATCCATACTAATATGGGTCCACGGTTTGGACGGAATGGGTAGTGGTCGCAGCAACCCTGCTGGAGTTCTGCGGGAGGATTTAAACTGGGAACATAGCTCACAGGAAGCAATGAACTCTTTGACGTCTCTCCTCATTGAAGGCCACCAGTAACTTCGAGAGAGAATCTCAAAGGTCTTGTGTTCACCGGCGTGCCCAGAAAAACGAGAGGCATGGAACCACGAAAGGATTTTCCTCCTTAGAGTAGGAGGCACGAGGGTCTTCCCAAATGGTAGCGTTTTGGTGGATGAAGCAGCCAGTGAGATACATTTGGGGTCTAGAATGGTATAGTTGGAAACCTCTTCTATATCAGAGGACGTCATAAAAGCTCTAGATAAAGCGTCAGCTTTTTTGTTCTTGGCAGCTGGTTTGAAGGTTATTATTAATTCAAAACGGGAAAAGAAAAGAGACCATCTTGCTTGACGAGGGTTCAAGCATTGGGCAGACTGGAGATATGACAAGTTCTTATGATCTGTGAAGATCGTCACCGGATGGCGAGCTCCTTCCAATAAGTATCTCCATTCCTCTAATGCAGCTTTGATAGCCAGTAACTCCTTGTCCCCGATAGTATAATTCTTCTCTGCGGGCAGGAGACCCCGAGAATAGAAGGCACAAGGATGAAATTTTTGCTGTTCCGAGCGTTGGGAGAGAATAGCTCCTAAGCCCACATTAGAGGCATCTACTTCCAGGAAGAAGGGGAGTGTCACATCAGGCTGTCGAAGGATTGGAGCCGAAGAGAAGGACTCTTTTAGTATTTGAAAGGCTTGAAGAGCCTCAGGTGACCATTGCTTAGGATTAGCCCCCTTCCTAGTCAAGGCCACAATAGGAGCTACAATGGAAGAAAAGTCTTGAATGAAGCGTCTATAGTAATTGGCAAAACCTAAAAAACGCTGGATGGCACGAAGAGTAGTTGGCTGGGGCCAATGTAGTACAGCATTCACCTTGTCGGGATCCATCTTCAGGCCAACTCCGGAAACTATATACCCCAAGAATGGAATCTGGGGTAATTCGAATGAACATTTTTCTAATTTACAGAACAATGAATTTTTCCGTAGCCTGGAAAGGACTTCTGCCACATGTTGGTGGTGAGAAGGCAGGTCCTGTGAAAAGATCAATATGTCGTCCAGGTAGACGACGACACATACATATAATAAGTCCCGGAAGATCTCATTAATGAAACCTTGAAAAACAGCGGGGGCATTACACAGCCCGAAAGGCATTACCAGATATTCGTAATGCCCGTCTCTGGTGTTAAACGCTGTCTTCCATTCGTCACCGGAACGGATTCTGATTAAATTGTAGGCACCACGAAGATCCAACTTAGTAAAGATACGGGCTCCCTTGATGCGATCGAATAGCTCAGTGATCAGCGGAATGGGGTACCGATTCTTGATAGTAATGGCATTGAGTCCACGAAAATCTATGCAAGGGCGTAAAGATCCATCCTTCTTTTTAACGAAGAAGAACCCAGCTCCAGCGGGAGAGGTGGAAGGTCGAATAAACCCACGCTGGAGGTTCTCCTGTATATACTCAGATGTAGCTTGAGTTTCAGGTAACGAGAGTGGATAGACCCGGCCCCTGGGGGGAGTCTTGCCAGGTAGAAGGTCGATCGGACAATCCCAAGAACGATGAGGAGGAAGACGTTCAGACTGAGCTTTATCAAAAACATCAGTAAATGAAGCATATTGAGGAGGGAGTCCCGGTGAGGTAGATGAGATGGAAGATTGCTGTACTTTGAGAGGAATGACTTGGGAAAGGCAACGATGGTGACATTCAGACCCCCAAGACGTGACTTGAGGGGTGCGCCAGTCAATCTGGGGAGAGTGACACTGAAGCCATGGAAGGCCTAAGACAATTGGACTAGTCGTAACAGGAAGGATTAAAAACGATATTTCTTCATGATGCAGGGCACCAATCTGAAGGGTTACTGGAGACGTACTCTGAGTGATGAGACCATTGATGAGACGTGATCCATCTATAGCCGTCACAGTAATGGGTGTTTTTAAGGTAATCACAGGTAGAGACCATTGATTTACTAATGATTTGGAAATAAAATTTCCTGCTGCTCCGGAATCAATCAATGCCTGTGACTCAAAGGTTTTGGTAGCACAGGAAATCGTAACGTCAAAGGCACAGACTTTAGATTTCATGGAAGATGGAGAGGACTCCAGGGACCCTAACTTCACCTCTCCAGAACTAGTTAGGGCCTGGCATTTCCCGATCTCTTAGGGCAAGAGCTGAGCATATGAGTGGAATCAGCACAATAGATACAGAGTCTATTCTTTACTCTTCGTTTCCTCTCCTCTGAAGATAATTTGGAACGTCCTATCTCCATGGGAATCACAGAGGGTGAAACTGGACGAAATTGAGGGTTAGAACGAAGAGGTGCTTTAGCAGAAGTTGTTTTCTCAGCCTCTCTTTCACGAAATCTCATATCAACACGATGGCAAAGAGAGATCAGATCTTCAAGTGACGAAGGAAGCTCCTGGGTAGTCAGTGCATCTTTAATTTTATCGGAGAGCCCCTGCCAGAAGGCGGCAACTAGAGCTTCAGTGTTCCACTGAAGTTCAGAGGCTAAGATCCTAAATTGAATGACGTACTGTCCTACTGTATGAGATCCTTGTCGCAAACGGAGGATGCTGGAAGCAGCGGAGGTCACACGACCTGGTTCATCGAACACACTTCGAAATGTAGCAATGAATTTGGCACTATCTTGCAATGTTGGGTCGTTTCTTTCCCACAGAGGGGAGGCCCAAGCCAGGGCTTGTCCAGAAAACAACGAGATAAGATAGGCCACTCTGGAACGATGGGTAGAAAAATTTTGAGGTTGGAGCTCAAAATGGACTGAACATTGGCTAAGGAAACCCCTACAAGTTTTGGGGTCCCCATCGTACTTTGACGGAGTAGGCAGGTGAAGCGTAGAAGCTGTAGACACCTGGGATGGCACTGGGGAAACGGAGGAAAGCACAGGAGCCTCAGTAGTAGCTGTCACTGTCTGTCCAGATGTTCCTTGGGAGGTTAACGATTGATAACACTGAAGTAACAGCTGTTGGCGGGCATCCTGTTGCTCTACACGGCTAACCAGATGCTGCAGCATCTCTTTGGCTGTAGGTTCCGTATCTGGGTCTGTCATGGCCTGATCTTACTGTCACGGGCACTAGGAGTCTTTACCCAGGGATCACCAGGTGGTAGGCTTACCAGAGCAATGTAGATGGTAATAGGGTACTCTGGTAGCTGGGTGATCACGGAACAGGAAACAGCAGATGATGAGATGCTCAGGAAAGTCTATGACTAGCAGCACTGGTAATATGGAGGTAATAGTACACGAGGAACTGTAGGACAAGGACACGTGAAGGTAGTCAGTGGTCTGCGATAGCAAGTTGTACCACTGCTATAGTGAGGAGGAATGTCCAACAGAAACGAGGAGGTGATGAGAGTCAGCGGTCTGCGGATAGCAAGTTGTACCGCTGTCTGAGTGAAGGAATGGAATCCAAGTGGAGGTATCCGGGGAGTCAGTGGTCTGCGATAGCAAGTTGTACCACTGCTATGTGAGAGGATACTGGAACAGGTGATACCGGAAACAGGGGTCAGTGGTCTGCTACTAGCAAGTTGTACCACTGAATATATATGTGAGGAGGTGCACGGGGAGAGACTGCAACACAGGATATACACAGGCACCTTATATACGATCCACAGTAACATGCACAATATATATATAAATGACTGAACAGGTCTGCAAATATAGGAAGTCTCTTGAAGTAGTCCAGCACAAGTTAACACAGTCAATGATGGCAATAGACTCAGCGGATAGCAGACTCCAGAGGAGAACCAACACAGTCCAGCAAGATATGCAATACACCAGCACAGTCAATGAGAAGTATGCATACCGTGGTTCAGAAGCAGGTAGTCAGATAGGAGTGCAGGGATACCTGAGCGGCAGGAGGCCGGCTGGATGAGAAGTCCCAGGATACCTGAGGCAGCGGTCAGTAGGTGCAGCGCACAGATAAGTAGACCAACAGGGACACGAATCCACAGGAATCAATAACACGTGGAACTGGACTCACGCAGGACCCAGGAGAGTGGAGATGATCCAGCAGAGGAGTAGTAGATGAGATATAAATCCAATGCAGACAGGAGGGTAGACCTGCGGGACACGTGAAGGCGTGGAGAGCGGATCAGCAGTAGATGGATGATAGCGCGGTCAGCAGCAGCAGGGCTCTGCGGTACACGGAGGTAACCAGTAGCAACCAATAGTTGTCAGAAGCGATGGAACACGGGATAGCAGAGTAGACCAGGAGCTGTTGATCACGGAGAGTAGCAAATGGCAATGAGAGCAGCAGTCTCGAGGAAACACAGGAGAGCTGAGAAGAGAGTGCAGTGCACAGGAGCAGCGGATAGGAATCAGCTAACTTGTCACGATGATGAACACAGGCGAGTTGTAGGCTGGAGGCTGTAGTGCACGGAAGCAGCGGGTAGACATCAGCTAACAATCCCGATGATGAACACAGGCGAGTTGTAGGCTGGAAGCTGTAGTGCACGGAAGCAGCGGATAGACAACAGCTAACAGTCACGATAATGAACACAGGCGAGTTGCAGGCTGAAGGCTTGTAGTGCACGGAGGCAGCGGATAGGAATCAGCTCACGGACTTGATGAGGAACAGGTGAGTGGATGTAAAGTAACGGTTGGAGTGCACAGAGGCAGCGGGTAGGAACCAGCAAACAGTCACAGTGAAATATAATAGCGATGATGTGGATTAGAGGACTGAAGTGCACGGAGGCAGCGGATAGGAATCAGCAAACAGTCACAATGATAAGTAATAGCGTTGAAGTGGTTTGGAAGACTGTAGTGCACGGAGGCAGCGGATAGGAATCAGCTAACAGTCACGATGATACAGTTGATGGTAGAAGTGGTATGGGAACCACAGTAGTAGAAGTGGTTTGGAAACCACAGAGGTAGAAGTGGTTTGGAAACCACAGGAATCAGCAGCGCTGAAAACACGAGGAATACAGGAACACCTTCAGAGACTCATAGGGAATGAGACTCCAAGATCAGGCAACGTGGTGTTGACCACAGGTGCTTAATATAGGGAGTGTTGCCTGATCTGCCAATTGAGTTAAAGGGACATACACAGAAGTATAGGAAAGGGCTGCGCATGCGCAGACCCTCAGGATGGAGGACGGCCACGGTTCCTAAATGTCCGGGAAGAGGCACTCACGGTCCGGTGAGTGACAGGGTCTCTGCTCTTACCTCCCTTAGTGTATGCATGCTGCCACTCGCAGCAATCTCCCCTTCTCCCCAGGGGTCTCTGCTCTTACCTCCCTTAGTGTCTGCATGCTGCCACTCGCAGCAATCTCCCCTTCTCCCCAGGGGTCTCTGCTCTTACCTCCCTTAGTGTATACATGCTGCCACTTGCAGCAATCCCCTCTTCTCTCCAGGGGTCTCTGCTCTTACATCCATTAGTGTCTGCATGCTGACACTTGCAGCAATCCCCCTCCCTGCTCTCCAGGGGTCTCTGCTCTTACTTCCCTCAGTGTCTGCATGCTGCCACTTGCAGGAATCCCCCTCCCTGCTCTCCAGGATTCTCTGCTCTTACATCCATTAGTGTCAGCATGCTGCCACTTGCAGGAATCCCCCTTCCTGCTCT